>NW_026859699.1:0-66665 GCF_026571515.1 Ruditapes philippinarum
AAGTGAAGCTGGACACATCCTCAAAAATGTAGCTTTCATGATTTATGTCCCTTTGTTTAACCTTGTGATGAGGTTATTAAAGAATTCTATAAGTTTCGTGGCAAATTGTTTTGAATTATGGACTCCATTAAATAAAAAAATCTGCGCGAAGATGATAACGTCGCCGCCACACTATTCATAATAGCTTGATGTTGTTTCTATGGTACTACTCACATCAAATATTTATGATATTTATCATATTAATTTTTTCATGCTAAATGAATAGACTTTGCTAGAAAACAGTCGGAGAACAGTCGAACAAAAACATATATAACGTTTTACAACATAATTATATAAAAAAGTGATGATTCTAAGTAATTGATTAAAGTACTTACTTCAACTCGCTTCATAAGAAATTATCATAAAGCTAATATAATCCACATTCAAAGTCACTGCAGCATGCCTGCGCTGATCCAACAGTTCTCAATCATAAATAATAAGCTTCCATTCCTTCCTGGTGATGCTGCGCGAATGTAACACCCGACAATAAACAACACATGCACAATTCAAACTAATCATCAAAAATAAGAGCTTGCATTTCTAGCGGCTCAGATTTATTTGGACTTGGTATGTGTAAAGAAAGTTAATATGCGTGCAGTAAAGCAGTGAATAATGTGACAGCTTTTTATGACACAATAATAATGCAATATCGGAAATTTAAAATTGCATGCACGTATCTGATAGTTCTTCGAAATGAAGACTTTATTAAATTTCACCGTTGATATAAGTCTGATTATAAAATCAAGAATGATTTTGCTTTAAAATAATTTTGTACAATTTATTTTCGATAATACAGATTTAGATTTGGCAATTATTTCCTTCCTTACTTATATTAAAATAGGTTAATGATTCATATGAATACACTTAGACAAGTTTGAATTTAGTTTGTACAAATAGTTGCTAATTATCTATTATTAGGTTCAAGTTTGTATAAAAAGCAAGATTATAAAATATAAAAATTACATTTACAATGGCATCTAATCAAATACATATTAAATTGAAATTTATACTTTTATTTCCTATTATAACCAAAAATATAGCATGGTACTAGAAGCGTAGACCATATGAATGAATATGTACAAACCAAATGTTATACTTGTGGCTGTAACATCGGACTCATATCCACAGTTTAACCCTGCGTAGTAAGGTGATGTTGTTTTGACCCCTGGTGTATTTTCACAATGTGTAACATCTGCAGTAGGCCAAAATCATCTTTCCCGTTCCGGCGCCATATTACCTTAACTGTATTGGTGCGCCGTAAAATTAAACAAAACCGAAAGATATCAACTTTCGGAAAATACTTAAATAGGTAAATTTCAAATACGCAAATTTTCAGCACCAGATCAGAAGTCTAGTGTAACCACACATAAATCATTTAATACAAGATACAGATTTTTTGAGATATTGTTTTCATTTATTTTTTTATTTCATTTTTTTTTTCTTGGTTTTCTTTTTTTCTTTTTTATTTATTCCTTTTTATTTTAAGGATTGGTGTTGATGGTGTTACTTGTTACATTCTTTTTCCCTTATTTCTCTCTTTTTTAAGGGTTGTGCAGACGCAGCTAGAACGCATATCTGAATGTTAATATGAAAATGACGTAAGCTAAACTTAATTTAAAATATCGAACGAATGAAACGTTAAATATATATTAAGCTATACATATGATTCCTGTAGTTTGCAAAACTATTCTTTTATTTTTGCAAGAATAATTCAAAAATGCATATATGAAACAAATATATATTTGTAATGTTGTTTATCAGCAAAAGGCGAGTGTAAAAAGTTGAAAACTATACTTTAAACAGCTGCATATAATTTTGTTCCTGAAGGATTTATTCTGTTGTGCAATATCCATTTATGTTAAATAAATGGAAAGTTGTACGTAGCAAGTCTTTCATGAATCTTTCATTTTACCTCTTTATTATTCTATAAAATGTATGTCTTAAGATATAGCTTGATACGCTTTAATTTTGCAACACGTCAAATGAATAAAGTTAAACTACCTAAGTAAGTACAAACAAAAACTGTATAATAAAACGGGGAAACGGAGCAATGGGGATATTTCTTTTAAGTTATTAAATCACCAACCAATTATATATAATATAGGCTTAAAAAGATCATGTAAATGTTAGCCCCTACTTTCGCTCATCCAAATGGACATGAACAAATATTTCAACGCTTGAATGAATTGTGTGGCAAATTGTCACAGCCACTAAACGGATTCTGAACTCTGTTGTTAATAAAAAAATACTGGTAAAGGATTTCACAAGCTATGCGGTCGAGGTGAAGTATATAATTCGTAGATATCATGATTCGTAACATCACATTTAAATTTATTTTCATTCAGTAGATAAACATTTCACCAATAGTTACTTCTAAGCTTATGTTACTTATAAATAATAAGAAGAGAACGTAAAACAAAAAGAAAGAGTGCTTTGTGTCAATTATGTAAATTGGGTGAAGTACTCCTAAAATGATGTCGGTGCAAATAAATACTTTGCCATTCAAATATCTTCAATGATTATGATCAAAACATTATTGCCATGTAAAGGAAATGCAGATGTGGAACGGATTTACCAAAAACTTAAAAAGACTTATTTAAAATGATCAAATAATTATGGTATGAAATATTCACCTCATTTTTATTAACTATATCATGTAGTTTGATTTAAAAATGAGAATTAATTTGATTTAATGTAACGCGATTATTAGATTGATATTCACCAATATAAATTATTAAAATCTGGAAACAAAGTGATCCCTCGGAAGCATTAATCACAAAAAATACAAAAGAATTGCAGACTCGGTTCGAGTCTGTACATGAGGGATAATGAATACGTGCAACATCCCTCACGTCCCCTAGCACCGGCTTGAACGGTACTCAAATCTCAACTCTTAATAGTGCTGGCACCAATAATCCCAAAATACCAGAAAAATATAACAACACTGATGTGAAGTACGGGGCAACTTTTTACAGCTGCCACACAGCACTTGACACCTGCTGTTGTGAAGTATATAAATCTGGTTACAAAGTGATCCCTCGGAAGCATTAATCACCTTTCGCCTTTTCAAGAGAAAATATTTTAAACATAATCATGTTGATATCAAATGGACATACAATGTTTTATATTAAAAATTGCTGAACATTGTTATTACAGATAGTGTTCATATTGTCAAACAGCTTTGAAAAATCTTTTACATTGGCATCTTGTATTTTGCTGATTTTCAGAAGATGAATGTCCCTTTAATTACCTTTGATAATTCGGAAATATTTATTCATTTTCTTTTTCAAATGTTTACCCTTTTAATAACTGTGTCCGTACAGAAGTTGATAGATAAATAGCAACGTTCTATCATATATCTCCGTATTTCAATCAAATTATATTCTATCTACCCAAATAATAACACTAAGCATGATCTGTGGAGCCGGTTTGTCTCATAAATAAGAACAAAGGCTGTAGAATTATGAAATTGTTTTTTTCATCATAGGAAATTGCGTTTAAATGTATATTACGGATATGTCTTTGATAACAATGTACTGTATTTATTGCTCCAACTATAAAATTGAAGAAAAGAAAATGTGATAAGAAAAAAAGTTAATAAATGTATTGATATTTTATAAGCATGTGTCAAGCACTAGAAATATCAAAGAGTCTTATTTAATGCCGATCATGCGCTAAAACTGTTTTATTTATCATAAGCTCCTTATTTGTTTGATATCATATTGTAGTGTTCAAATAATTACTCATTGGCTTTATAACTGAACCATATTGCTTCTTTTCAACAATTAGTTTATATCTGAATGCTCATATTTGTAGCTTGCGAGCACTTATGTCCTATAGTGGTAACAAATTATATTTTTACTCCGACTTCACAACTTACGTGCTTGTCGGCGGTGATTGACTGTATTGTTAAATCAAGAATAGGTAATTTATATACAGAGGTCGAAATAATACATACGAAGGGTAATATAAAAAATTTCCCGGTGATTATTGTCTATGATGGTGTAACAAATTGATATAGTAAATGTTACAAGGGAACTATTCCATGTTACTATCATTGTGTCAGAACACATTAAAATTAAATCAAGATTGTGCATTGAAGGGATATCGAAGTTTAAGGAAATCCATTTTATCAAGATTCAAGAATCAAGATTTATTGGCAAATAATTTCACAATCTCCATCGCCATGTTTGGCGGTTCGATATAAAATAATAAGAAAAGTATGTACATAATGATAATATAACAATTATAAATTAATTGGTAAAAAGATAAATAAACCAATTTTTGATATCTCATACCAAACATGCAAAGTTTTTATCATTTAAGTTATAGCTTCAATACAAAGTGAAAAATCACTGGTTAAATTCGTGGAAAATCAACATGAGACAAATACATCAATGTTATATCAAAATACGTACATGCAATCTCAAATTATTATGACATGAAGAAAATATTGTCATGTTAATACTAATGTAACCATCATTGTGACAGCCTTATAAAATCCTTTTGAAACTATTCCTCCCAGTGTTGTCCTTTGGGACCATTAACTCCGATACTGTTTATTTCGTTTAAGCCGTAGCTAAAGAGCTTATGATGGTGCACATGTTTTTTTCTATGCAGTTGTAACTCATTCTTTGCTTCGTATTCTTATTGAACTGCATGCCTATTTACACGATACGACAAATATTGGAGCAGCGTGTTTAGATTTTATTATCAATTAAGTGTTTAAAGTTCTACAATCATAAATTAAATGTGATCTTAATGCTTCAAGTATCTCTACATACACTACGTTTGGCATAATATAAAACATAGGGCCAATAACAAGAGTATAACAGGAGCATAAAGTAGGACAGCACGCTTTTTTATTCTCATTGTTCAATAGTAAAACAAGTGATGTAGTCACGGCTAGTTCTTCTTCTATCACAGAGGTATTTCATTTTAACATTTCGGTACATGCTAGATAAATAATTCTTGCATATCAGACTAGTGTTTCTGTTAGTATTACACATGCCTGAAATCGCATCTGGAATTGATGTACTAAATGCGATGAAAATTGTATATTTAACACTATAAATTTAAACTCCGTGCGAATCATTCACAATAGTATATTTTCAAACTTTCACAGGGCTCTTTTCATGACTTGTAGAAGTAAGACATATATTTTCTTTGTTTCTAGTTTCTAATGTAAACTCATCGCACACACATTTTGATACGCTAGGAGAATAAATAGTTGATTGAAATTAATATCAATGCTAAAGAAATTAAATGCAATAAACATACGTGTTAAATACAGAATGGTACAAACTCCGTGCAAACTCCGGACTAATGATCTAATGTATTCATTTTTGCTAGACGACGACTAGAAGTATCTCCTACATTTTCCCGACAGTTATTGATATGAAATAATGAACAAAAGTAAAAGAAAATCCTCAGATATATTAATTCGTTTTACAACATTAGTATATCAATAATAAAAATACATTTTAATCCATCAACGCTTGTAAACTCGGCTGAACGATGAAACAGAGAGAGTTCGAATCACTTTAATAGATATCATTCATCAGGTTTGTATAAGGAAAATTAATGTTGTATCTTAAATGTCATACATTATATAGTGCCAAAGATGAAACGCAAATATATGTTCAAATCTTGAAATATCATTCATCGATCGATCTACCAAACGGACCTTCAAACATTTTGTATTATAACCGAAATGACAGACCTATATTATACACCATAACAGTATAATTGTGCCTATAATTAATTCGTGACCGAGCGAGCAAGGACGCTGGATTCAAACAATTTGTCACATCTCTATGTGGTTTCGATTCCCATTAGAGACTGGGATTCTCCATGTGAGAAATATATCAATCTAGCTTACATCGGTTGCATAACACATAATAGGAATATGCAATCCCTTATATAACTAATTCTTACCATAGAAACGGTTTGGAAATTTAGTATGCTCTTCATTTCTTATCCCTAATCGTCTATTGATGTATCGTTATTAACTGTACTTGATAAATGCAGCTATTGATATGCCCACTTGTATAAATACAAAAAATAAAACACACACAAAACATTCATATTTTTTTCCTTTCTTTCATTTTACTCGATTTGTACACAATTCGTAAAAAAAGACAAAAATATGTAACTTTCTTCATAGAAAAGCAAAGAAATCTCACTGGGTGAGTAGTACATTAGAAAAAAAACTATGTTTTTATATAACAGTATGAATCTTCAAAAATAACTTTAAGATTTTTTAACACAGTAGGTATCATATGTGCCTATAAACTTAGAAATACATAATAATGATTGTACTTTTTGATACTTTGGTATTTTATTTTTTTGTTGAAATAGATAATAATATTTAATATATAAAATTCTGTTCATTGTATTTATGCAATGCATTTACTTAAAATTTACTTAAAATTGTCATGCGACCTTTCCGTTGAATATTACTTCTACCTCCATAAGAAAATGCAATATATACACTGGGCACAATCAATTAAATGATAATATAATAATCCGTAGTCTAATATTATTGATTATATACTGATTTATACCAGAAATGTTGTGTCATTAAATATCTATTTCAATATATTACGTTTTGTGGGTTGCTTGATATATACAGGAATGAGAATTAGTAAGTGATATGGAGGAACATTTTATTACCTCAAAGAAGTTTATTATATTTAATTATGAATGTTACACCAGATTTTAAATTATATTAAATCTGTAGAATTGTAATATTTGCTTAAGAAGTGAAAGAAACCAATCATACACATTCAATTTCATTTACCAAACCTTATAAATTCTTCCATGCATACAAAATATGATCATAAAGAATTTCATTAAATAGTATGCTGCAAGGTCCGATGGGCTTGGTGTTTTTTTGTGGTTTTTTGTTTGTTTGTTTTTTTTGTATTTCATTATCATATATATGATTTTGATATAGTATGTACATATCAAACTATAACAAAAAACTTGGTCATTCTTGCTTACTGACTTATAAATATGTTTTGTTTATTTTATTTGTAATTGTTTTTATTTGTTTGCTGTTGTTTTTTCTTTATTGTCTGTGTTTATTATTTTTTTTTTTGCATTTATTTATTTATTTATTCGTTCATTTATTCATTTATGTTTTTATTTATTTATTGTTGTTATCTAAATATTTGGCTTTTACATTGTCAAAGAGACTTAATCATTTTCAGAAGATAGAAATCAATCTGAGTGTCTGCCCTTATACGCGTGTAACAAAGGATGCACACAATATAAACATTGAATAAAGAGGTAAACTAGTAATATGTATCATATTTATTACATATATACATATATACGAGCGTATATAACACGATAAAGTGAAAGAAGAAATGTTCAACAGCATATTATTTTTAAAGACTATCAAAATATGTGTATACGCCTTCACTATCTTAAATAGCGTTGTTGTTTATATTTTTTTTTGTTTCAGATTTAGTACATATTGCAGGGAAAGTGAATTAAATTTGGATGAAAATTGTTGGCTATTGATACATGCATAGACTATCATATTAATTAACTGATGTGTTGATCGTAGACTTGGGATTTCGGAGTAACTCAAGTATGTAATAGCGTTCACGAATTGTTTGTGTACTTAAGATATATATTTATCATGTGAATGTTTTAGCAACTTATAAAATATCAACATAATGTACACTATATACAATTACTATTTCTATACTGCAGTTACCATACTTGTTTCATAAGTCCACATGATAACATTTGTTAATTTACATTTCTCTTTTATAGAGGATATTAAATTTGTGTAAGTTCAGTACTGAATTTATTGCACGAGTTGAAGAAAATAATATTATGCGAGCCTCTGGAAAGCATAATATTGTTTTATTCAACGAGTTCATGGGCCTTTGAACTTGTACATTATATAATTCTACAAAAACACACTTAAAATTTTATAAAATGTAAAGTCTTAACAAATAGCAAACATATCATATTGCACGCCATGATGCCGCTCATGAGATGACCGAACGTATAATTTTATTTAATAATTTTGATGTGTATACAGTAGTTACATATAAACAGAGGCGGGCACTATGACATGTGTATGATCTAAATTATCAAAATTGTGTATAAAATAAAGATTTAAATATTTAAATCACACAAAAATGAACGGGAGTCGCCATGCTCATTTTTGAGCTATAAGCCATTGAATTGGAACAGTTTTTCTTTTCAAGGCAGTAAATAACTAACCAAGCATAAAACAACTCCTTATTTTTTCTACGTTTCATATAGCCTACGTTCTTTCAGTGACTGTACAATGTCGAGACTTTGTAGAGTAGTGTGATTTCTTTTCTGTTCTACCTCAACATATGCTAATTGTCGTTTAAAAAGGCATTTTGTTAAAAAAAAAAATTTTTTTTCTTAAAGGGACTCCACTAAAGGTGTTTGACATAACCGGACTGGAAATAATTTGTTTGAGATTATTACTCTTTTTGATGTAGATCTGTACTAATAACTTATTTGCAAAATTTCAGGACATTAACTCGCTGCGTTTTTCCATAATAATTATTATAGAAGTGAAAAATGACCCAAAATTGAAAAGCGTTTAAACGATCTTCACTCATATCGGGCAGAGACTAGCACAAACATAGATTTTCAATGTATTTTCTGTATATAAATTAGTAGTATTTTATTTATATTTCTGTTTTAAGTGCTCGAGTTGATATATGCGAAAAATTAAAATTTTATGTTTTAGGCTTATTAACCTTAGTGGAGTTCCTTTAACTTATTTAAACTGTAAAAAAGTGAAAAGTAAAGTATTAATTTTAAATGGAATTTATTTATTTCTTATGTTGTAATAACATATAAAAGGAAAACATGTACATACAGTACAATTTGGTTTGTTATATGCCCTTAAAGTAATCAAACAATAATTCCGACTTAAGTGCAAGTTACTAGAAAACATGCTTTTTTAGTAACTCGAAATAGCGAAAAAGTAACTCGAAAATTCGACTTATTAACTCGAAATTTTGACTTACTTCCTCGAAATTTTGACCTACATTGCACAATACTCCGACTTATAAACTTGAAATTTCGACTTAATTACATTACTAAAACGGCGAATAGCGTTGTGAGCTACCAAGAGTTTAGATAATGTAAGATATAGAAGAAAGTGCGTTTGTACGATAGAGATGGAAATTCCACAGTTTTTCTTTATCAAGTTGTCCTTAACCCTCAAATTTAATTTAGTATGCAATTATCATGCTACTTAAACTTTTCTGATGAATATTTCTTAATGTTGAAATTGGTATTTCTGTTTCGTAATTTGTTCATTACATTTTTTTAATAAGGTTGTCGCACATGTTCGACTTCTTTATATGACATAGGCAAAAATGTTTCACAGCGGATAATATGAAATGCTGTAGTAAATCATTGAAAAAATGCAATTCGAGTAGTTAATTAGACAACATTCCGAGTTACAAAAGTCGAAATTTCGAGTTAATAAGAGGATATTTCGAGTAAGTAAGTCAAAATTTCGAATCGAATAAGTAAGTCGTGATTACGAGTATGTAGGTTAAAATTTCGAGTAAATAAGTCGATATATTAAGTTAATAGGTCGAAATTTTAAGTGAGTAAGTCGAAATTTCGAGTTGAGTAAGTCGAGATTACGAGTATGTAGGTTAAAATTTCGAGTTAATAAGTCGATATATTGAGTTAATAGGTCGAAATTTTAAGAGTATATTTTGAGCAAGTAAGTCGAAATTTCGAATAAGTAAGTCGGGATTACGAGTATGTAGGTTAAAATTTCGAGTTAATAAGTCGATATATTGAGTGAATAGGTCGAAATTTTAAGTGAGTAAGTCGGAATTTCGAGTTAAGTTACTGGAAATTTTAAATTTCGAGTTTATAGATAACACACCTGGCACTAATGCTCTTACGTAAAATCTATATGGTGGAAACTGTAATTTATCATTATCAACTGTAAATTATCAAATTGCACTGATGCATGACATAAGGATAACAAAAAAAAGTGATTCAAATTTTTACACAGGGAGATAACATAATATATTACACAATGAATTATGAAGAATAAAAGAGTTATCTTGTCATATATATAATCACAAACATATATTTTTGTTTAAACCATTTAAATGAAATTTGAACATAAAAATTGAGAATGAATTGAAATAGTATTTCTGTACTAATAAAGATATATAAATATCTATAATTATTTTTAAAAAGGCGTTTCTGGACACGCAAGTCTCAAAGCTTTCTCTTGTGAACATTATTTACTTATGCCTACAGGCTGACGCAAGACAAGTTATGCAATATAAACTATTTATATAAACACATGCTCTATCTACTAAGTAACCAAATCATGGTCATAAGTTGGAAAACACTACAGTTATTTCCCCACCCCCTACCCCAAGTATCGTATGGATAAACGTAGTTTTATTAAGCATCAATTTGGCATTAATTGATGATTTATTAAATACCAAGTACTTTCGCAACTGTCTATTTATGAGCGAGAGCCGTTTTATTTTAAAGGGAAAATAAAAGTGAAGAAAAAAGTAAGGAAGAATGACATAACGTTATGTCCCCTTTCTCACACACAATATCAAATATTCATGTCATGTCGAACGTAAAATTGTTTCCTAAAATAGTTCATTAGTACAATATACGTGATATTTATATACATATAGGAAAAGTATTTGTTTAAGCCTAGAATTTCTCGTATCTGAAATATGTATACATGTACGTACATTTGAATAACTTAAACCTTTGAATATGCATATAAGCGAGAATAATAAAATGATACATTTAAATAGTGATTATCAATTGAAATAGGAGTGATAATTGGTCAAATTTATTTCCCGCTCTGTATTCTTGATATAAATTTGAGATAAACATTATTAATTACGTTTGTCGACATGAAATGTTTGCATAATGACAATTGTACAAATAATACATGATAAATGTGTTTTCTGTAGATTGTAAACAAGCTTATATTGATTTTAAGTGATCAATAAGAAAAACGTACATTAAAATAAAAAACGATAATTTTATATCATGCGGACGTGATTTGTTGTGATATGTAACGTGTTTCATGTTGCTTTTTTTTTTAAACCAATTACAAGAAAAATTACAAGTATTAATTGTCTATTTAATATGGAATAAAGAAGAATTCCACAGGAGATCGATAAAAAAATTAATCTGAAAGACTCCCCTGAATAAAAGACATGAAAAGAAAAGAAAATGAAAATTGCCTTTACTTCAAAACTACTGCAATCAATGAAACCTATCTGTATTGGTGAAAAACATGTAGTTTAAACACAAGCATAGTAGACATCGACATACAAAAAGTTTATGAATTTATATTAAACACATCATGAAATGACGAAGGCTTTAACAATGAACTTCAGTTCATGATAACGTTTTAATTTTTTTAAATTATCTAGGGAAAAACAAATAGACAATGAATCTTTACAAGGAATGTGAAAGTGGCATAAACATGGAATTTGAAAAAATGAAGCAGGCATATGTTACAAAGCATGCTTATGTTTTTTTTCTGCCTCGCTCCCTAATAAATAGTGTCCTGACATAACATTGGTACTATTCGAAAGTATTACTCAACGATAATGTTAATAATAAGACTAGGCACGCCAAAACACCAAATGACAGATAAACAGGACACTATATTCATAAGTTATTTGCAGTCCAGCGGAATTGAACATAGATCAAGCATCGATACTTAATTGATATAGTATTCAAAATAGAAATATGTATCGCTTTTTCCTGTAATGTAGTACAAAAAGCATCAGTTTGTATTTTGTAGTTAACTACACAGAACTACTGGTATTCGTGTTAAGATCTTTACTGCGCGAAGCGACATTGCTCTGTGACAACCGATCAGGGACATTGAGTCTAATTGTTAATTGTCTCTCACTGCAGATTAATAAAAACATCGTTCTAATGTTGTATTCCATCACTTGCAGATAAATTGGCTATTACTATTTAGGCGACCTCCGATATAGGTGAACTTATTCGATATCGGCATAAAACCTTAAATAAAATACTGTAGCAACAATTCAAAAGTCATTTTTTTCAAATGATAAAAAAGGTTTCAAATTTGTATAGGTAACGTGGTGTACCTGAAGTGAATAAATACAGTAAAGCACTTTACGAAATAATTCTAGCCAGTGCGAATGATGTCTGTTCACGTTATAACGGGTAATTTTCATAGCCAAAAACAAACAATAAAAAATAAAGAAAATATAATCATGATAATCAATTGACACTTTTCATACATAAGCAACGTTTTCATGCAAAATTCTAAAAAAAAAGTAAATAACACTCTTATACAGTGAATTAAAAATAAAGCTCAGTTGTGATAGGTTTGATGTGAATGGACACACACACACGCGCGCACGCGCACGCGCGCACACACACAGACTATGTCAAACCGGCCCCAAATATTTACAATGATGCAATTCGTTCGGAGCAAACTAGTCTTTATTCCGTCGTCAAATAAATTAGTATTAAATCAAAATGTAAACTTGTTTAAACATTTGAGCAAGCATAAAACAAACCATTGACTGTAAGTTATAAACGTGGAATATAAAACATATAACGATATTATTTTAACCATTATCCAATCCTATGACAATCCTTTCTATTAGTAGGAATGGAATATATACTTTGACATTTTGCTGTTTAAACATTCGACGTAACGAAAAGAACGTCTGTATTTCAAAGAGGAATAGAATGTATCTTCACAATAATTGGAAATGTATGTATTGTTTTCTTATCAAAATAATCTTGTTAGTGTCACCAAGAAGATTTTGAATGTTCCATAAATTTTTTGTAGAGGCTATGAGGATAAGCTTTCAATTCACTGTCAAGCTTTCCAAACTCTGGTAAATGATTTATTTTTTGGTCCATCTCACTTAATTTGACCAATATTAACTTAACATTATTTGCTATATCGTTGATATGTGGTTCCCGAGATGTTTTAGCCTCATCCGTATCTGTGGCTGATATTCCATCAGACGGGTTTATATCATCTTTTGCATATTTTGCAAATTTTTCGTGAAATTCTTGAAGAAGCTCTGTTCGATTTATTGTCATCAAACATTTTGTAAGGAATTCTTAAAGTAAATAAAGAAAGAAAAAACAATATCAGCAAATGAAGTAACAATTTAAAATTTACAATTTTAAATGTTCGGTGTTTATTTAAATAACTTGACAAGTGCATTTCCTTAAAACAGAAGACATTTGTCCGCAACTACAGTCAAATAGTTCTTTATTATTTTGAGTCAGTACATAAGAGATTATATATGGAATCCCAACAGGAATGATTTTTATTCATTGCTCGGGAGGGGGATATTGTAATAGCCTGAAACTGATCGTCTGTCTTTTTAAAAAAATGCTAAAAATTACTTTTTGAAATAACATAGCACAAACATCATTATTAAACATGTACAATGCAAACAGGTTGCAACGTCAAGTGTAACGACAAACAAGCTTGTTAAAAGCCAGCAATATGAGTCTGGTGTAAAAGAAATTTGCTATAAGAAAGGACTCAAAATGTCTTTACATAAATGATCACATAATTAGTGATCAGAGGAAAAGAAGTTGTATTTCTGTTGTGGACGTAAACATCAAGTCTGCATCGAGTAAGGTACATACAATTACATACCGACGATTAGGTATCTACTGCACATAACCATTATAATAATTAAAAGCAGTCTGATGGACAGTAATTTCCCTTGTCGCAACCTTAAATATTGATTAAGTAACGTTTAAATAGACTTGGCCTGATGAACCTTTGTTTTCATATGAAGCACTTTGTGACACAGTTTGGAGTTTATTGCAGCCAGTGCATTAAAAAATTTATTTATTTTACAGCAGTAATAGACCAGAATATTTCATCTCTTCATGTAACATATACCTCATTGTTTTTATGTTTACGTCCACTAAAGAAACAAAACTAAACATTTGGTAACCTGATAATGAAACTTAAACCATTTCAAAAATGTATTTCTACCTTCTAAGTTAAGTCCAAAACCCTTTTGCAGTTCTTTCCTTAACAGCATTAGCAGAACGGGACTGGCACCAGATTTGATATCGTTTCTTTCGCTCTCTGTCAAATCGTTGACCTCTTCAAGTTTCTGGACTTCGTGTGGACGTAATTTCATTGATATTTCCTTCAAGACTTTTATTGGGGCAGATTCTAATAAATAAATTTATTTATTTATTGAATTAGCAAACAGCGTAATAGATAAAAAAAACAAACGATTGCTTGCAGTCAAGATTATTTCCAATATAAATAAGGTAATCTAATTAGTCGACATGAAAAACAAATCCTTTTCTCCCGCAGATTATCCCCTGTCATGATTTCATCTGTTAAATCTTCATTGTATGGTATACTGTTTCATTCATTTAATTCAATACAAATATCTACTCTAAGTACATTGGTTGAGAAAAAGTAAGTTTGATACAACCAAAACGTATTACCCTCTGATAAATCTACTCCGACGAATCGTTGCAGAGCAGCATGTACTGCAGTCATTATCATAAGACCTTGCATCTGTTTAGCCTAAAATGTATGTAAAACTAGTACGATATAAGGTAGTTTAAAAGTTGCATTTACAAAGTAAAATCTGAAGCAATTTTCATAATTTCAATTTCAAACTGCCATGCTTATCAAAGTAATTTTATTGATTAGGAGGATTAAAGAATTAACATTCCTTTGTTTTCTACTTATTTACCTTTATAAGTTGATCCTAATGCAAGTAACATACAACATAAAAGACATTCGGTTTTTTTGTTTGTTTTTTTTTTCCTCTCTCTTTTTTTTCTTTTTCCTACAGGCTTATATTACACACGTATTATACTCTATTTGCCTTAATGCTAAAATAGTTCAAATAATAGAGTAACAATATTTGTTCGACACATTTCACATGCTTTCGAAACATGATTCTATCGAATAACTGTATTTCTGTCATATAATTTTTTTGTGCCATTACTTCTGCGACAATATATTGAAATTTAAAGTATTTGTATTGATGCATTTAGATATTTTTGTGTTGTTGATAAAATAATGCATAGAATCAACGACAAGAATGTCGTACCTTAGTGGAAATATGTTGAAAAATCATCGAAACATCCTGACAACAAACAGATGCTATAAGAGTTGCATGTGCTTGTAATAGCTGCAGAACGGTAACCCTTTTACAATTCTCCTTCGAAATATCTTCAAGTGTGGTATTGAATTGTGTTAGTGCCCCTTCTATCTCGTTTGCTACAAACAATAGCTCTTCTGGGTTCTTTTTATCCTCTGAGAATATTCCTTGTTTAGTTTTAAATGCAGTAGTAAACGTATCATTCTGTGCTTGCAATGTTAAGATTTGCTTATCTAGTTCATAGATTTTGTCTGATTGTTTTTTATTTTCCTCTTCAAGATTTACAATTTTGGTTTCTGCCCAGTGTAGTTTAATAGACGCATCCACGTCCCCATCAGTGAAAGTTCTTGAATTTTCAGCAGGATTTTCTTAAATAGAATATATGCATAACTACATGAAACTTATAGAAAGTTAATTTCCATGATTATTCAAGAAAAATCGCGCTGACAGAATGATTAAACAAGAGCACCGCACAGCGTGGCAAAATACGCCCGAATGTAATTTTGTTTTAGGTAAATAAAATTTAAAACTATCAAAAAAAAAATTTAAACATCGAGGATACCCATTCATAACATTTGTCCAAAACATGTTTTATTTCAATTATCAATATATTTTATCAATATTGAGATCTATATTGTTACATGCCAAAGAGTTTTGCTCTTTTCACAGAAATAAATATATATGATGCCCTTACAAAACTAATATTGAAGCATAAAGTCGTGATTATATATTTCCATGCAATTGAAACGGGGTATATGTAGTGATTTTAAACAACAATAATGTTGGTTTTAAATAATAAAAATTCAAAAAACATATGAATAATATTATACCAGGAATTCAAAAGCACATAATATGATGCCTAAATAACCAGAAAAATGCTGTGCTTTCAAATAATTTCTTCGTAGTACCTCCGTTAACATTTATATTACTCACAGAAACATCCATCACAAAAGTGATAATTCTACACTTTTACAAAGTGATGATACATTATAAATCTCTATGCCATACATAATGTTTATTGGAGGAAAATGACTTTTTAAAACATGTATACTATACAAATCTGTGTACATGTTAAATGTGACAGACCTACCCATCTCCTACTGGGCACATCCGATTTTTGATATCAGTGAAATGATTTTTAGAACAATAGCAGGGTTCTTCTATGGAAGGATACATGCCAAATAACCGATATCTGGGATTTGTAACATTAGAATACATATATGAAAATAAGTTTTTCTATCTATGTGACCCAAGGGGCATGACAAATATTGACATCAGGAGCACGTTTTACATCAATTTTGTAGATGTCAAAAAGGAATGGTTCATGCAAAATATCTATGCTTAACATAAATATAATATGTTTGGGCATATGAAAATGTGTTTTTAATTTAAAGCTTTTAAAATTTAGCATTAATTCAAAATTCTGTGGGCTAAACTTATTACATCAGTATTTCTTCCTATGTACATAATACGATTGTCTCATTTCAATTTAATTAAATCATATACACCTATAAAAGGTCCTCAATAAATATAATCTTAACCGAAAAAAAGCAAATGTGTCCATAGGACACTGATGTCCCGACACTCCACTTTTTTGTCAATCTTATGACTCTAGGTCAAAAAATTTGTGGGCTATATATGTCACAAGTTAAAAACTAAAAATTTTTTACTAAGTTATTAGGACCTTAACAATTACTGAATAAATCCAGATGCGAACCCCAAGGTGCATAAGTAAACATGCGTACCAACATTCTTGAAAAATTTCAGGCCTACAGGTCAAATACTCTTTGTGCAAGCTTGAACAAGTTAAAAATTGCAAATTTATACTACCTTACGTCAAGGTTTTAACTCTTACAAAACTGAAAAAGTCCACATGCAATGTCTCAGGTGCATAGCTTCACAGTAATGCTGGTTATTATTCCTGTTAAGTTGGTTGATTCAAACTAAGGCACTCAAGAATCAAATAACACAACATATTGAAACGGTTTTAACTAAGTCAATGGCAATAACTCCACAAACTCTAGATTAATCAAAAAGCGAAACTCAATGTGCACAACAAAACATGATGACCAACATTCTTCTTAAGTTTCGGAACGTGATGTAATTTTTGTAATACCTCATAATTATATAAGTTTTGCAGGATTGAAGAGAGCAAAATAATGATTGTCTCTCATATGGTATATACATGTTTATAGGCCCATTATGCCTCAAAACTTTTCTATTTAGTTATAATATTGCTACAGTTTTGAGCTACGTGCGACACAAAATAAGAACGGACGGACGGAAGAACGGACGGACGGATAGACAATGGTAAATCTAAACCCGCCCCCCCCCCCCTAAAGTGGAGGCAAAAAAAATTAAGACTTTAAAGTTTGGAGGTTAATTCATATATTTATTAGGAGGAAACATATTAATTAATTGATACATTGTAATCATCCTTTGTAATATATACACTTTATATGAAGATTTTGAATGATTCAGTGTGACCTTGACCTTCACCTTAGGTAGTCCAATTCTGCGCTCTTCACATCATCTCACTAATATAAATATTTCTGCCGAATATATTTAACTTCATGCTATCAGTTTCAAAAAAGCAGAGCGTCACAGAATTTTGAAATTGGTACAAAATGACTGTGAGCGACCTTAACCTTGCCCTTAGTTTGGTCAAACCTGCACTCCGTGCATGTTCACATTATGATTAACATTTCTGCCAAGAAGTTTCATTTTCTTTCCATGGGCTCAAAAGATAAAGACCTGACACGAAAACTCCTACATAAGTCTATGTAAATCATTAAATCCCCGGGGTGGGGCCAATTTTTAGATTAACGAAGTCTAAACTTGTGTTGTGCACACCTTTTTAATGTAAGTTATATTTATGCAAAAAAGTTTTAATTTTCCTTCTATCGGTTCAAAAGATACAGTGCGGACAAAAACATAGGATATAGAAATAAGATGACTAAGCGTAACCTTGACCTTGACCTGAAAAAGGACTATCCTGCGCTCTGCACATCGTCATTTCTGCCAAGTAGTTTGAATTCCCATCCACCAGTTTTTAAAAAAAACAAGAACACCTGCAAACAGACGGACGGACTAACAGACGGACGGACGGATAACCAGGTGCATAACAATATACATCTTAATGCTTCCGAGGGATCACTCTTTCTTCATATAGTATACTGTGCAAGTTATTGACAAAGATCTAAAAGCACCCTCATGTCGAAAACAAACCTCTGCCAGTGAATGTCTTTTAAAACTTGAGGAAAACAAGAATTCAATGACAATTGTCTAAAATCAATCTTTACAAACCGTTTATATGAAATGTTTTATCTCCTATTGTAATCGAATCAACACCAAATTCTATTAGCTCTCCTAACTCTATTTCCCTTTTTTCCAACAAATTCCTGAAGATATTTGCATGCTGCTCTGGGAACTGCAATGTAATTATAACACTTGAAGACGGGTTGATACCATCAATTATTACAAAAGAAGATGGTATAAGTACTGCATTCGCAGCAATCGTCCGCAAGTACTGTAATTCGCCTCTGTTCATTTTTCCAAATTGTTTGCCGCGTAGATGAAATTTTATATGTGTGTAACCATTTACTGAAAGAAAAAAAAAACAGTTATAAAACAACAGTGGTGGCATTTTTGGGTGATTTACGCGTCGCACTTGTTATATAAGGATCGCTATCCGTGTTGGTTCAAACCTCGTCCGATTCCAGGATTTCTTTCCTTATGCTAGACACTATACACCCATTGAATCCGGATCAGACTCTGTGAAACTTCAAAGTCGAACAAATAAATTATATATATTTATCAAAACAACACTTAAGATATGTAATACAATGTCTGCAGCGACATGTGTTTGAAACATATAGATTAAATCATGATATCACTGTGATTCTTATAAAATTGCAACTCTCACAAGATTGTTGCCAATAATTGTCGGTACTGATGAGGTCTCTGTTATCATCTGTCAGAACAGCCTCTAAACAAAAAATATTGTTTTAATAACTTTTTAATAACTGTACCTGGTGTCACTGATGCTGGTTGGACATAAACGATATTTTCCGACTGTCTTGCATAGTCTATGACCATATTCATCAATTCAAGTTTCTTTATACTCCACAAAAGACCCTGAAGTTGTAACAAGTTCATCGGCGATAGAAACATTTGTTTCCGCATTACGTCGAACAGCTCCATCGGTGTCTTAATGCCTTTTAAAATTCCTCTTGGTATCCCTCCTGTCATATAAAGGTTAATGATTAACGACATTATGTATTTGAAATTATAACTGTTTTTTAGTGTTGAAATTACAAATCCATAAGTATAGAAAGAGCCTTAGATATATCCGGCGTAGGTTAACAATATCATTTTTCAAAGTACTGAAAAGTGCAATAACTTGGTAAAAATGGTATCATGCCTAGATCACGAATATTGTATAAGTATATAAATCAAGAAGCCAATCGGCAAAACTGAAAATAATAAACTTGCCGTTTTAGGTTGACCTCGTACGTATGAACGGACAGACGAACAGGCAGACAGTTTGATTACTATATACCCGGGGACATAAAAACGAGTATTGGCATTTAAAACTTCAAACCTTGCAATAGCATCACTGTGCGGACTCAAGTAAAGACTGCACCACAATATTTGACTAAGTTGCAATAAAATTTTTGTCAATACGTGTAATATTTTAACATGACAGGATTTTTATTTTCTGTCAGTACGTTCATCTGAGTTGTTATCCTGGCCTTATCAGTAATGTGAGGACGACCTACCTCTTATCTGCTTTGCGACCCATATACATTTCTATTGCCATTTTGATAATGATACGATACGATCACAGTATTACTTTGCCGATGCAGAATGCTTAGATTTACTGTTGTAAGAAGGAGCAATGCCGGTGGCAAATAAATGTTTTCAAATTATTGTAAGACAGTTAGGTCAGAGATCGAGAGCACAGTGGCACTTGTGTAAAGTCCTTTTCTGATCAAACTTTAATATGACGCCTTAGTATATTAAACGGAGTAGGGACATTGTCCATGGCGAATAGATCATCCGTATTGATTTTGAGGTCATAAAGACAAAAGGATAATGCTATCTATGTATGAAGCATCCGTGTACATATACCACAATATCTTAAATGGGTAGGGGTAATAAGTTTCCTTTTATAATTTAGAAATTTCGAGCAAATTGATTGAGAAGGAAAATCTCTGAAATAGACACAATGTAATCATAATTAAACACGGTGGCAGTATAAGTAATAGAAAGAGCATCGAACCACAATTTGATGTGTACGAGGGGGGGGGGGCGTAGCCCCCGAGTATTAATCAGATTGCCGAGTGTTTTGATGTTCTTTCTCTTTTGTATCATAGTCAAACAAAAAAGCACGTTCCCTGACGTTCCCTGTTGTCACAATATGAAACCCCTGGGAAAAGGAAACAACATACGACGATATGAATATGATATTTCTGTCGCTTTCTGTTTCTCTGTCGTCACAATTAGTAAACCCCAGCAAAAGTAAGCCAATCAATGGACATGCTCTGGAGTGCGGGTAACTAGTATCTGCACTCCAGTTAACGTACTGTGAATTTATATGTATACGATTTAACTCTGACACAATTGCAACAGAAAGGTTCCCAAACAATGATACAATTAATATTCTAAAGTAGTATAAAGTGTTATTACCTTTATACATTTCTTTCATTTGTTCGAGATCAGTGTCGTTTATCTGTTTTGCCAGATTTATTAAAAGTGCGTTGAATGCCCATTGTTCATGTGTAGGAGATATCTCTGTATAAATCGATGAACCTGAACCTAAGGGTTGAACAATGCCTGGTCCTAGACAAGGTCTCTTTGGGATTGTTCCTTCGTCTGAACATTCATTTTCCATACTGGTGCTTGTTTCATCTAAAACCTCAGTCGTAGAAGCATTTCTTCTAGAAGCTTCCTCTGAACTGGCTTGAATTGGGAACATTGCCGGCAGTGGCATCGCATCGTTTGATATATCAGACTGCCTATCATTCATCATTGCAGTTTATTTCTTCAAAACATCTACATAATAAAATAAACATCATATTTGCACATATAACTGAATAAGCTGGTATTATCCTAATAACTGCATATTTTTTACGCAGTTTTAACTTTTCATATTCAATTTCATTTTAAAATGCTTGTCAGGAGTATTAATATCTAAAATCGTATTTTAGCTTGATGAAATATAAGGCTAGTGATAATATTTCATCGTAATATTTGACATGTTTTAATTGAAAACAAACTGCCACATTGCTACGATTATTAAGTTTAAAGTTGTATAGCTGTAAGGGAAATTTATAGGATTTCTTGTATTTTTAAAACACTGTGATAAAGATACAATAAGAATATTTCAGAACTGTGATTATGCTATATTTAACAACTTTGCTTCCATTTAAAGAGCTACCTCAGTACAAATATAGTTTGATATTGCTGTCATTTTAGCTGGTGTATTTTCAAAAAGAGTATTATAAATACTGCTTCGTCATAGTTGTCGTAGAACAAATGCTTAGATGTAGCCCCTTATGAAAACAAGTGACGTACGCTTAAGTATATTCTTAATTGATTATTTTATATTAGTATATTATGTAAGTATCATTTTGTTATAGTTAAATAAAAAGTCTATATTGACTTTCAAAGGATACAACGTTAAACTGTTAATGGGTATGCTTATGGAATGAATAAGGCTCGTGCCAAATATACTTGCAAAGCCCGACAAAGTCGCTAACCTTTTTGGTTTTCTTTCTTAATTCTTTGGTTTATGTTTACATCTATCACTGTAAACTTTAAATTGAGATATCTAGCTTAACTGTCGGGATAGACCTAAGGTGCTCCTCCTTGAATTATTATTTAAGGAACAAACGTGCACCTGAATAGAAACCCCTACGTTCCGTAATGCCTGGCATTACCATGTTTGTTTTCTTTTTGGTAAATAATTACAGCACTTATTCATAATGCCATGATTACATAACTTTGTATATAAATATTACCGAGGAAATACTGTTTACTCCTGCATTTTTACGTGTCATAATTGTCCGAAATTAATTAAATTGTTAATGTTTGTATCGAGAATTTCTCAGTCATCAGCGTTTGCACTTTAAAACAGTAAAATTACGAAATGTCATTATTATCTCGCGGTGTAAACTATTAATTTTATCACTTGTTTGCATACATGATCTATTTATATTCTGTGTTTCCAGGGGCGTACCTTAGCTTATTTTGAGTATACACCAATAAGAGTCCCTTGTTACAAGGCCAATCACAGGCTTAAGTGAAGTCTGACGTGAAGATTGCTTTTATTAAATAATTAAAAAAAAGTTTTTTACCAGTAGGAAAACAAAACAAAGCCAGAAATCTGTATTGTTATCAAGCTGGTTAACTTTTTTTTTGTTTTTCAATATACTTCGACATGATGTCATAATCGGAAACCACGGTACACATTCCGAATTTACTACATTTAATACATGTATACAGTAAAACGTCTGGGTCACCGATGATAACAATTATCAAGGAAAATATTGCTATAAAACGTATTTAACATTAGAAAAACAAAACATAGCCATATATCTTTATTCTAATCAAGATGTTTTAGACAAAACAACATTTTTGTTTTCATTTGTTCGTTATTTCAACATACCTAAAGATGAGATATAATCAAAGAACAAGGAAATTTATCACTTTCAAAATGATCTCTATGACCGTAAAACGAACACAACATATTAAATGTTTAGTGCTACAACATTCTATAGCATCAAAATCACACCTAACATTTATTGATACGCGATCACTTAGGTCCATTAATAATCACTAATGCTAGAAGTGCATTATGTTGATATTAGAGAATGATTGATTTTGACAATTGTTCGTTAACCCTTTCGCTGCCAGAGGGTTATTGTTTTATTGTTTACCTATTTGCCAGAGAATTTTCTAAGAAATTACTATATATTATTTATTAATATAATTATTATTATTTGTAATTAGTATTAGAATGATTATATATGTTTCCAAAATTGTTAGTATAATAATAATTATTGTCGATGTATCATTTTCATTATATTTATTATTATTATTATTAATTTATTATTATTACTATTATTATTATAGAAACGACTAAAGCCGTCCATATGGCAAATACGCCGAAAATATGGCCGTGAAAGGGTTAATTTTACTCTTTAAAATTCATTCGATATATTTTAGTTATATTATTACGCAGTTAACATTAATGCCGTACTAGTCTGGCAGAAATTCAAGTCCAAATCTTAGAAAAAAAATAACATATAAGATTTTGTATCCCATTCAAATATTTACAATCGAATAGGAAAACTACGGTTTATTTGAAGCAAGAGTGGAAACATATTTTAGTTTTGTAAAAAAATCAATTTGAAAAAAAAAAAATATATATGGCTTTACTTTGTTTTAATTGTAATTTTATCTCTGTTCTGTATGTATATATACATGTACATGTAGATGAAACTATTATAAAATAAGTAAGAGATGTCATTTCTTGCAATTCATTTCTATAGTCAATGAAAGATGTTTAAATAGCTTTGTATAGTGATGTTTATTGCAAATCTACTATTTTAAGGGACTTTGATTAAAAATTTATTTACAATAAAGTCGAGTTCGGTTTGTGATGATAGTTGTGGAATATTGTTTGCTGATAAGATCAGATTTGGAGGACCCAAAATATTCCATACAATTTCAAATGAAAATCAAATAAATGTGAAAGACTTAAACAATGACAAACAACTACAGGATTAAATATGAAAAACTGAGGTTCCATGAGTTTTCGTGAGGAAACGCGTTATAAAAACGGAGGTATCAGCGTTTCCTCACTGCACTCCGCGACCAGCTGTCAGTTGGCTTAGATCCATTCATATTGATGTAACCTGACTCAATGTACTTGATAACTTATTCTATATACCTGTTCTTTGTGAATGTATTGTATCTTTATAGCCCATTTAGAGCGGTTTTGACCATTTATGTCCTTATTATCTGGGGAACGGCCTCTCCGATCACCCTCTAGGCTTGCCAGAATTTGTTATTATTTTTTTGCATATTCTATATATATATATATATATATATATATATATATATATATATATATATATATATATATATATATATATATATATATATATATATATATATATATATATATATATATATATATATATAATTTACCTTAAATATTATAATATATCTTATATCTATCTTGTAGATTATAATATATCTATCTATTAATATATACAAAACTCAAGAAAATGACAATTTTCAAATGGCGAGTTAAATTCGCGTAAACTTCTACAAATTCACACATGTTTACCGATTTCTACTCCACTACAACTGAAAGGCTGCCTTCGATTGCCTAACCCGTGTAAGTACTGTCGATACCGGAAAAGCTCATATGCGCATGCATACCTTTAATAGCAATCGAACAAGCACGAGTTGATCGGGTTTTAAACAAATATGGCTGCGCCCAGGGAATTATTTGCACCTTTGGGCGGAGGAAATAATGCTTGAATTACTTTAACTATTTTATATAAATAAAAAAAGTAAAGATAAATTCAAAGGCTATATTAGATTCTATTAACAAACAAAAGCATAAAACTATAAAAATCCTCTCACTTACTCCTTTTCAACGTTGTTGGCCGCCATTTTAACACTTATGACCCAGCTGATAGGCAGTGTCCAACCCGCGTAACTCAGGTACGCAAAACTGATGACGTAATACTCAACTCTACCTTGTTCGATTGTTACCCGTGACGAATGTGTTAAACCCGCGTTAGCAATCGAAGGCAGCCAAGATGAAACCTTTCTTCTGGTTGGACGATGATTAATTGACGACACAGAAACCTTCATGGCTGACAAGTCACAAATAATTCTGAATTTGTTTCATATACAACAAAGAATTGAGGTGTATGCAAAAGATATTGGTTTTATAGAAGAGTGGAAGCTCATAGGAGCAAAGATATGCCTTTGCCTTTTATCATCTTACTTTTTTTCAAGATCGTACTTTATCCATAGACTCGTGCACAGATATTTCGAAATCCTGTTGGCCAACATCGATATTGACAAAAGGGATCGCAACAAAATAGTCACGAATTTCATAAAATGCAGTTTGATTAAATATTTTATATTTTAAATTTATATTTTATATGTGTTTAATATAACATATGTACAATTTTCATATTGGTTCTTCCCACGTTGAACTGAAATTATTCGTCTATTCGAGTGGTAATTGAAAACATGCTATGCCAATTTGTAGGTAAAATAATAGATGAGTTACATATAGTTACGGTACTTAATGTTTCAGTAAGCCTTATTCCGATGCATAGTTTATAATGCGTTTGAGTAAACAATGATTAATTGTGCAAATTGTACTGAAAACCATTTTGCAGCCTTTTTAACAGTTGTATATTTTGACGTTGTTCCAGTAGAAACGTATTTAGCTCCCCTGAAACGAATAATTTCTTCCCGGGCCTAAAGAGCAATATGGTAGTAAAGGAAACGACATTGTCTGAATAGTTGTGACTGAAAAAAACATCAGGAAGGTTATTTTAAGTTGCGACGAGAGTAAGCGCATAAAAGAAAGCTGAAGATATTTCATGAACAAAAGGTGAGTGGTTAGATGGCATTTATGTCCAAAACTGTCTGAACTTAGAGAACCTAATTTCTGTTCCGTGAAATATTTAAAACCATTGCAAAAATTTATCGGCTTTTATTCAATGAAGAACAATTATGACAATTCCAAATCAATTATGAACTTAGGGTTTTTCCAAAGACTATGCACGATGCATGCAAGTCTGGTATGAGAGTTCTCGTATACAATCATTAGAATTTAACTGCGTTTTATGAAACTTGGTTAGGTATTGTCCGAAGAAGATCGCGGTCCCGTTTTTATCGGTCGCAAAGCAGCCGAGTCTATTTTGACTTTGAAAAATTGGCATGGCTTACTGCGGAAAGACACAATTAATTTCGCGAGTATTAAACATTATTGCAAAGTAAATAAAAATATTTTCTTGCATATGCTAAACATTTTTGTACCGTTTTCTTGTTTAATTTAATGCAAAAACATTGGTTATTTACATTTTGTTCATCCGACGAATATCACCGTAAATGAATAAGTCACTGCTTATCTGGTTGATTTCCTATAATGAGGTTGTTTTTTTTCAGACTTCATAATATGGAACCAGACTAAAAGCACAAAAATTGATGAGTATCGAATTCACCTTAAACACGTTGTCCAACTATTTAAGGGGGGATACTGTTTTGAATAGGATAAACTGCCTCCGCGTAGGGCCCGTATATGATTATAGTATATTCCAGATCGTTGTATTTTCTATTGCTTTACTTATTTTGTCCTCACTATTACCCGCACAGACGTTTTTTTCGAATTTACACTAGTTTAAAAAGATACACAACAAATAATGAAATATAACGGCGATGTTACTGAATTTAGCTATAAACGTTTCCCCTTTTAACATTGTTCTAAAATAGATTTTACGCAATCGCTACTGCGTCACATGTGCTGACTTCAGACAAGTTATTATTTACATTTGTTTACACGCAATATTTTGAAAAAAAATATTATATACAATAATTGTAAGATGAAAACAATTTGAAAATCGAATTTGGTGTAAAAAGGAAATGGACAACTAAACACTGTGGTTATGGTTCATGTAGAAATGACTCGAGATACCATGAAGGCCAGAAATGGAAATCATTTTCATATGATTTCCGCAAAATAAAAGGACGCTCGTTTGCACTCGTTTTGCCCAGAAAACAAAAACATAAAAACAAAATTATTAATTATTAAAGAAATAACAACACAATAATTTGCAGATGAATTTAGAAGCCTAGTATATTTATGGAAATTTAGAATTTGAACGGACGTCAAACTTCTACTTTCATATTTTGCTACTTTTGTGACAAATCATTTCACATTCATCACAACCACTTTCATATATCATTTGAAATATTTCTTTCTATCTAACAAATTCCTTCGCAGCGATTTTATGCTTGCGTAAAAACATCTATATAAATCTATAAAAAAGAAGATATTTTTCGAAATTCATAATCCGAATACTTCCTTTTTTGAACTTATTTTCCGGTCCCGGTTATAAAATTATGAAAGAATTTCACACGTATTATTCGAAGCCAGACTTATTGGCGCTGATCCACACGCTAACCGTCCCAATATGTGAAAAATTCTAACAACCTTGCGTGCATTTAGACACTCGTAATAACTACGCATTTTTTTTTAAATTTCAAATCAGTGCATTTTAAGCACCGTGAAAAGATGTCTATCTTATATATGATAAAAATTCTGAGGCGTGTCCAATATTGTTACAATTAATGCTTCCAGATGACAACGACGATGTGCTACATAATATTGAATAAAAAAGAGTATTTATATCTTCAATACCAATAAAATTTTATTTTTTACGCATTTTCTGTTGTTTATTTCTTTTTTCGATTCATTTATTAAAACAAGTATGTTGTAAACGGTACTTTTGTTAATATTGGCATATGGATAAAGTTGAAAAGCTGTCATCGGTCACTATATTCAGATTTAGATTATTTGAACCAATCTTTAATTCGTAAGTATGAAGTAAATTTTCATTCCCCAGCAATTCGAATAATCGAAGTTGGACTGTATGGCAAAAAAAAAAAGCTGAATCACTTAAGAATGCCCAAAGCAATGAAATTCAAAATGTTGCAGGCTCAGTTTGATTAACCGTGTTCAATGAAGGTACTAGACATTGCAAGATACCGTTCATGTCCCCTAGCACCGGCTAAATCAGAAATTAACATCTAAACAAGAAAATGGCGCAATTTTGAATTCTAGAAAATTAGCAGTAATGAACTTAAACAAATTATCAATTTTTAACCTTTCGTCATTAATCATTGTTTGAACGTAATTGTGTCTTTTAATCATTTATTGAATCTGACGTGGTGGGTCTTTTACGCTCGTCAAGGTTAACTGAAACCAATAAGCAGCGATAGCTTTCTACTCCAAGGATAAATAGATAACCCTACGTTCGTGAGACAGCCTTAAAAAATCAATGTTAACCAAATTCCTAGTCGCTTCTTGAATGTTTACACATCCAGCAAAAATCAATTATCGCCTGTGACAATTCACAAGTAAGTATTTTTTCTTATATTAGAGGTAAAATTATTTAATTCAAATGAATTCCCTTCGAATTAAACACATTTGTTGCTTTCCTTGAAATTAACAACTCTTAAAAATGGCGGTCGAAATGATAATATTAGGGGTTAATATATCATTCCGCTCTATTAGTGTATTAAACAGAGATAAATTGGAGATGGATGATTTAACTTTTCCATATTTTAAATAAGTTTGTTTAAAAGATTACTACAAGCCACCAATGACCATATTATTTGTTTAAGATGAAATAATATCATCGCCATTTAACGTTGATATCCGAGCGTTTTTCAGGTAAAGACTTCCGCCCATTGTTTTCTTTTTAGGTCACATGATTTCTATTACTTCAAGACGCCGCTTTTCAGTGAATGGCACTTACGTGTCACATTGAAGGTTCCATGATAACCGCCGTATGAACACATCTACTGATGTTTCGAGATTCCACAAGGAATTCCTTGAGTGAAATGCGATATTTCAGGTTATATGTTTAGCCTTTTATTTGAACATGAATATTTTACACATATTTTACACATATAAACAAAAGTAGATGCCTTAAAATATTGTTCTGTATGAGGCTATCAAATCTTAAATTTTGCATTCTTAGACAATTCACATGCTCTTTTTTACGTTAGCACATTCTTGAAAAAAAAAACGCTCACAATATTAAAATTTAGATCATTGATATATCTGTTTTGCTCATTTTTAAAGACTCTACAATCTCAAAAGAATGTGTTTCCTCGGTAGCAGTAATCACAACACAATTACATGAACATTTCAGAATAGTCCAGAATGTCACCTTAATACTTGATATTATGTTTTAACAATCTGTTTTACATTGCAAATCACCTTATGTAATGTCTTTAAACATATCTATAACAGAAGAAAAATATAGTTTTAATCATCAGTTGAAAGTAAGATAGTTGATTGTAAAAATGTTTAACTAAAATACATTCAATATCATGTTACAGGATTGGCAGAAAGAAATGTATTAAGTTTTAAATGTGCGATGTAAATATATAACATTTTAACTTATCTTGTAACAGGTTAAAGTGATTTCGTACTATTACAAAATGTAACTAAATATATCAGATGTTTGTGCTATTGTTAACTTCATTTTTCATATCTATCAACATTCCCACCATTATCTTTAGTAAATAGACCCATATAAAAAGATAAATTTATATTCCCCTTTGTTCGTATTTTTCAAGCAAAAACTGAAAATCGATTTTTAAACATAGATATCCTATCTCTTTGCCATTTTCAGAAAAAAAAGACATGGACTGGATCAATGCGGATCGTTCAAAGTCTATAATATAGAAGAATATTCCTTTATATCAGCAAATAGTTTCTTGCATATCAGACAGGATTATCTACCATTTACACTGGTGATAGACTTACCTGCCTTACACCCCTATGTTAGACAAGTCTCGTGCTTTACATGGCTTCATCATATGCGCCTTTTAAGAATAAATTGCGTTCTAGAGCGACGTGATGTTACCGTTCTGGTTGATTGATTGATTTTCTTTTGACAGGGCGGTCAAAGATAACCTACGAAAGTGCAAGCACTTATTTCCAGTAAGGTCCGTACCTCAGCAGACTCCAGAGACAGTTATGAGATACAAGAGAATACACAAGAATCCGGGTACCGGACCCTTGCCTTGTTGAATAGATCCTAGGGTTCTTTTACATGCCCAGTGTATAGGACTACTACATGCGAAGATTACCTGATTTTCTTAACAGTATACCTCTAGGTAGGTGGGAAACCCCGAAAGTGTATCTGAAAAACCCCAAGGGTATTACGCAGGATCGAACCTGGAACCCAAGGAGTGACAGTATGTGGTATTACAAACTGAGCCATTGCGACACCTATGAATTAAGTTGTAAATTCATACGCTACCATAAGAAAACAGTTCTAAATGAACATATTAGTTTTCGGAACTTTTTGCGAATTTTAATAAAGAATACTTTATGCAAGGAAAACAATCAAACACCGGCTGTCATAACAGACCAGAATATCTAGCTCTCTGTAGCTGTTTAACGGAAACTCGGTAGAACCTCGTTATCGCCGTAAACAGTTACCTTCGAGCTAGATATTACGGTCTGTACCGACAGGCGGTGTAAGATTCTTACACTCTCACTCTCTGCAGAGCATGCTATTTCTGTAATTTTGTTGTTGATAAAGTTGGTTTAGGTCATATGTTTTGTCCTTTTTATTCTGGAACACATTTACTTTATTTACATTGTATATTCGACAGCAATAATATATAGCAAAAACAAGCACATGTACTTATTTCCAAACTAACTGAGGACTTTTGGAATTATTTCATCATGAAAAATATTCTTGGTGAAGCCGAAAGACTGGCTATTAACCAGGTTTTGTGCCCTAGCCCTGCGGTTTAATCCTTTTGCTTCTTTTGTTTAATATTTGATTTTAATTCATCATCATGTTTACTATCCTAGGACTATTTTACTTAGAGTGACGGGATTTGAAGCCATGCAATTTTAACATCTATACACTACAATGAACGCACACATGTACATATCATATTAATGTACATATCATATTTATGTTTGGTTTAAAGTTACTTTACGATTATCATGGTTTGAATACGGTGATTCAATTCAGATGAATAGGAAAAACAATACTGCTCGGTGGATGTATTGTGTCATATAATATAATCTATTTGTTTCGTTTGTTTATTTTTGCCAACAACAAAAACGTACAAACCTAAAAAAGTAAATACGTCATTACAGATATTATATTTCGGGAGTATTGTATGAATATAATGATTTGAAATTGGGGTTTCCATTTAAGTGTTTATAAAGATTTAATACAATTAAACATTTGTTTTCTAATTTGAAATTCTCATATTAATATGTCTTTTTTACTACAAAGACGTCGTGCGATTTTATGTGATTTTTTCCCGGTCGAATGCCGGTCTAAAATCAGTTGACTTCCTGTAAACTTTGCAGGGAAGAACTGAATATAAAAAGAGTTGTTATTGGCCAATTTTAAATTACGAAATAAAATCTGGAATCTGTTTGGCTATTCTAAAATACAATGGATCATTCTTGCCATTCGAAGATAGTTCTTGACTAAAATGTCAAGGATAATTATAAAGAAAATGTACAGGAAAGCTCTTTAATTTTCTAGTTATATTGCTCATTTAGGTTCTGTTAAACCATGCTATACCCCACAAAATATCTAACACTGCATTTTTATCTCAATACATTTTAGCGAACCGTTTAATTTTCGTAAGAACTTACTGAGTTTATTTCACACAAGATCTAAGTTTTATACTTTGTACAAAATAACGAGAATAATATTAGAACTTAGCAGGTACCCTTAGTATATTATATCCAAGAAATGCCTAATGTATTGTATTATTACTGATGTGTTATTAATGATGTAATCGCATAATCAATTTGACGACTTATTAGCCATAAACATGTACAAAGTTGTTATCCGAATGTTTGTTTAAAGATAACGCAAGGACGGCTTTAGCATAAGTAAATAATAACGTGATCAATAACAAAACGTACAATGTATAGGGAATATGTTGACTCTTTCATCATATTCTTTTATTCAGTCGGTTATAAAATTATGAGACCAATTAAAGTATGTATAAGAAGTTAAAAAGTACACAAGTGCAGCAGAATTATGATAGAGTTTTTAAGTGATGAAGTACTGATTTTTGTAAAAAAAATAAAGTTGTAATTGTTTAAATATCCATTGTGTCGATTTATATCCCCCATCCCTTTTGGCCAAAATAAAACAAACTAAACCATTAAATGTTATTGTTAACTTGGCAAAATACAACAAACTAAATCCTTTATTAATAACTTGTATCATAGTTTGGAGACCTTTCTGTTGAACATGTGTCAGGGTTAAATCGTATACATATACATGCACAGTGCGTTAACTGGAGTGCGGGTATTAGTTACCCGCACTCCAGAGCATGCCCATTGATTGGCTCATTTTTGCTTGGGTTTACATATTGTGACGGCAGAGAAAGGGAAAGCGACAGAAATGTCATATTCAGATGTTCGATCATTGGTTCATTTTTGCCGGGGTTTCATATTGTGACAACAGGGAACGTGCTTTTATGTTTGACTATGATACAAAAGAGAAAGAACACCAAAACACTCGGCAATCTGATTTATACTCGGGGGCTACGCCCCCTCGTACAAATAAGATAGCCTCGTGTTTCGGTGCTCTTTCTATTACATATTCATATTTTGATAAATAATTTAATTATATAGGTTTATATTTTTAAGATGTTTTATCTCCTGGCATCCGACATAAATCGTAGCTATTCTTCATAAAATAGTTATGGACATATATGTTGCTTCAAGATATCTGTTGGACAATCTAAAAAGTGTCAGCTTAAAACAAGAAATGTCGAGCGACACATTTGCCCCCCCCCTTCTATCCCTTAACTCATACAATTGGAAGCCCGCAAAAATCGGTACATGGGAGTGTTTTGTTATAGAAAAAAAAGAAAATAATGACCTACTAGTTATAATCAATCCATATTGTGATATATAAATACATTGACCTTTGAACTAGTGACCTCATTATGACTTAACAATATGTGAAATGTGAAGACTTAGTGATAAAAAGTTTTCAATGTAAATAGCGGCAACCATTAAGACATTAAAGGTACCATTGAGTTTGACTTTGAAATTTGACCTAGTTACCCCAGAATCAACAGGGGTCATTACTAGTTATGACTAATCAAGATATGAAATATAAAGACTTTGTGGTAAACAGTTTACAAGATAATCAGCGGAAACCATGTTGTATATCAACGGACAGATAATTGACCGACCGACCGACAGACAGACAGACAGACAGACAGAAGACAGACAGACAGACCGACCGATATAAACAAAACAATATACCCCCTCTTCTTCTAAGGGGGGGGGGGGGGCATTAAATATAAACAAACAGTACTAATAGATATACGCCATAAGTTAATCAATACAGGAACATAAAAACAAACAAAACATTATTAGAATACACAACTTACGGTTACGTGTTTTCTTAAATCTGTTTACGGTGTTTTGAATAAAGTGGTATCGAAGTTATGCACAAGGTTAATCCTAGAATGTTTTCATTTCAAAGTTAATATATAAAATCACAGTAACAGATTTGATCACAGAAAATTTATATAACATTTTTTTTGTACAAATATACTGTCTCCTTCGCTTGAAATAGTTTAAATTATAAGATTTAGCATTATGATATTCTCGTTTCGGTTGAAGAAGCACTTTGACTGCAGCCAATGAAAATCCAACAACTCATTTCCTAATTCAATACAATATCAAATGATCTATTTTACGTCAGACGTTTTGTTTAGTTTGAATAATGCATGTGTAAGGGTAGCTATTTATTTAATCGATTTTGTTAAAATACTGGTATGTGAAAAGGAAACTTGATATAACGTGTTAAATTTGCTCTCCGACTTATGTATTTGTTGAACAATCTATAAATATATCAAATATACTTCATTAAAAAAATGTTGAAATGTTAATTTTGCATTTACTTTTACCCGCTCAGTTACAATCTTATCTTATCACGAGGCCTAAAATTGATTTGCAGTACATTATCAGTTTAAATAACAGTTTTCTTAAAGTTTCCTTAAAGGTCGTTCAGCACGACATTTTATTGTGCTGGTGTAATTTTAGTTCTTTCCATTTTGCTGTTTTCGTGTTGGGTAGTTACGGTATTCCTCACTTGAATATTGTTGAATGACCCTTAAGATATGTGACTACTTTTTGAATTTGTGTCATAACATATTATCGCGATATACAGGCTTCTAAATCTGTGATTCCCTTTCCAAAATTTAGTTTGTTTTATTTCAGCCCATTGTTTTCTCGTTATGGGCAAATACATTTCATTCTTGGGGACCATATTCCACTTTGAATGGAATGGCACTAACGTGTCATATTGAAAGTTTCATGATAACCACCATATGAAAACATCTGCGGATGTTTCAAAATTTCAAATTTAACTAGATCATTTTTAATGTTGAATACTGCTTAAGCCGGTGCTAGTGGCGTGGACGGTAACTTGCACATTTTATTACCGTCCATGAACAGGCTCAAACCGAGCCTGCAGCATTTTCAATTCTGTCGAGATTTTAAATTTCTTCGTCATTTTAGATTTTTTTTTCATTTTAAAAAAGTTTTGTTTACTTAATAAATTAATCAGTTGATTCATTCACAATAGGATCATAATGCTATTTTGTTAAACGAAAGTAGCAAAACGTTTGAGATATCAATTTTCTTCCTCATTTATTATACTATTTTTTTTCCATTTTAAGTTTTATTTATTTAAAATGTGGGCATTGTAATCAGTTTGGCAGTGTAAACAAATTGCTATTTTGTTAAACGGAAGTCACGTGATATCAAATTGTCGTAATTAAATCGTCTGCTTCATTATGTGCTTAAACGTGTGTTTATTAGTTTTATATGGACTTCATATTTGCAAGCTACAGTTAAAAACTATCATGGTGAAATACAGTACCCTCACAGTATAAGAAATAGATAAATAAATAAATAAAGATAAAACTTAAAAAGAAAACTTGAAAATGCTGCAGATTTGGTTTCATTAATAGTAGTTGTAAGTAAAGCTATCGTTCACTCCCACTAGCATCGGTTTTAGTAGAATTAAACAAAAAATAAACATAAACATGGTGAAATTTTGAAATTAGAGCTTCAAAAGATATTTAAATACCGTTGTGATAATCAGAACCTTCATTATAATAGAAACAATGGAAACTAAAAAGACTTTTTTGAATATCATAAGTTGTAAATATCTGACAAAAATCAACAACAACAATATTAAATCTACAACACAACTATATGAGTATCCAATTGAACATTTTCAGAAAGGGTGCACCAAGATGTGTGTGATTTTGTAAACGTTTGATTGAAATTCCATTCATTTGAATTGGGGGATGGTTTACTTGTTTTTATTTCTTGAAAATAGCATGGATTCTGTTTTGGACGGATTAAAAGTAACCAGCCAAGCCTTTGACCATTCATGAATTTTTGAAGGTCGTCATTAAAATGCTTGGCTGCGTCTATGGGATTCTCTACAATAATATAAAGGCTCGTGTCGTCTGCAAAAAGTCGTACGCTCGAATTTACTTCGTCAACGATGTCGTTTATATATATCAAGAAAAGCAGAGGTCCGAGGATCGAACCCTGGGGGACGCCGGCATTAATTTATGACCAGTTAGAAGAACAATTAGCGTATACAACGCGTTGATTGCGATCAGAGAGATAGGAAGTGAACCAGTTAAGAAGGGAGCCGTTTATTTCAGTGTTAGAGACATCGATGCCATACTCGGTCGAATGCTTTAGAGATATCGCAGAACACAGCGCGAACCTCCAAGCCTTCGTTAAGAGCCTTGCAAATATCGTTATATATGTATGTAATTTGATAAATGGTGGAGTCACCTTTGACGAAACCGGATTGATAAGACGTGAGGAGGTTGTTGGTAATTATATAATTGTACAAGTTTTTTGTGAATACACCTCTCCATGAATTTACCTATACAGCTTAAAAGAGAAATGGGTCTGTAGTTCGATGGCTTAGATGGATCATTCTTTTTAAATATAGCAGTGACATAGGCTATTTTCCTGGAGGTAGGAAAGGTACATTTTGAAAGTAATATGTTGAAAAAGTCAGCCAAAGGTTTAGACAGAACAGCTGATCCTTCTCTTAGTAATCGGGGATAAATAAGATCTGGGCCACAGGCTTTCGACGAATCGATTAACGAGATAGCATTTGGGGAAGAGATTCAGATTTGGGAGTTGTGTTTTGACTGTCAATGTTTGATTGTGTACAAAAGAAATTATTTAGTAGTTCTACCTTCTCTTTTTCAGTATTTGCAGGAATTCCGCTATCAAGGAGGACAGGGATAGCTGGTTTTGATTGTTTTTATGTGAAAGATTTTGTCAGTTTAAACAAGTCTTTCGTTGAAGCATTTGATGAGTTTATTTGTTCAATTAATATACAATGTATTTTCATATTCATTTTTATTGTTTCTTATTTGTTTGGTCACCGCATTTCTGATTGTTCTTAATTGTTGCCAAGCTAACTCTGTATTCATCTGTTTTGCTTTTTTGTTGGCCTTTTTGCGTTTTCCTATTAGTTTACGTATTTTGTTGGTCATCCATGGAATATCATGTGGTCTTATTGTTACTATTTTGTTAGGAATATTGTTGTCTGTGGCATTTAATATGGTACTAGTTATTCGGTTGACTGTTTCATCTACAGTCCAACCCCGTTTATTCGAAGTGCCTGGGACTGAATATTTACTTTGAATAATCGATGGGTTCGAATAATCGAGAGCCTAAAATTGTGATAGATGAAAACTACTCCACTTTGACGAATCGTAGTAAAACTACCGTTTAAAACACATTTACTTCCTGTAATCAATTGAGAAAAATAAATATTAAAGAAAAGATGCGTAAAAATTATTGTATTGAAATTGGAGACATAAATACTTGCATTTTTTTTCTACATTATGTATTGCTTCGTTTCGCGCAAAACCTTGATAATGGCCGTGTTGTCACTACGGTATTTACATCTAAACTCTGGTATTTTCGATTAGGAAAATGGCTTTTATGTAGCGTTTTGGATGTTTTGACAAATTTACATATACGGTATGTATGAAAAAAATTGCTGTCATCTTCAAACAATAACAGTAACAAAATCGGACACGGTGCATTGCTTTTCATTTTCGGTAATTAAAGTTGATTAAAGAATACAAATAGAGCTATTCTCACGATTGTCTGAATACATGCATGACTATTGATGTATTTCACAAATCGACCAGTCAGGGAGTGGATCTGCGCCAATTAGTCTGACTTCGATTAATACTTAGGCTGGCTTCGAATTATAGGTGTGAAATACATTCATAATTGTATAGTTGGGACCGAAATTTTACTTCGAAAAATAGGAGGTATTCGGATAATGCATTTCGAATCATACGGGCGTATTTATATTGATTTATATAGAGATAAAAACGGGACCGCCGATCTACTTCGGATAATGCCGGGTATTCGAATAAAGGGTTGTCGAATAATCGGGGTCGGAATGTACATCATTGTCAGTGTTTATTATGGATTGCCAGTCTGCTGAGTTAATTTCATTTCTGTAGCCAGAGTAATCATCCTGTTATAAAGCCATATTTTGCGTTTATATGTGATACCCTTTGGTTTCGAAAATTTCATTACTGATACAATTGGACAATGAAAACGAATAACATCTGGAATAAATGGGTCTGAAACAAAACTTGTTAAGATATGATTTGTGTTCTTTACGAACAATACATCGAGTAAGGAGCAAGAGATTTCTGTAAAGTGGGTTGGTGTAGTGATAAGTTGTTCTGCATTTTAGGAGGCTATAAGATTAAACAATTTGTTTGAATTAGAATTTAGAAGATTTATGCCAGCAATCAGGATATTGTCAGATCTCTCGGAAAATTCTTGATCTATACACTGTTCAAGAAGAAGCCAATGCTGATTGTTAGAGTCTGGGGGTCTATAAATACCACCTAGAAGAAGTTTACGACTGTTTGTATCAAGTTCCACCCATACACATTTGATACCACGTACAGATAAATCAGATCTTGTATGAAATCTTAAGCCCTCTCTGACATAGATCGCTACTCCACCACCGACTCTGTCTGTTCTGTCGCAACGAATCGGGCATTGGATGTGTGGTATTTCAATGGCATTGTTATGCACTTCAGGATGCTGCCAGGTTTCAGTAAAGATAAGAATATCATATTTATATAAAATTTTGCAGTATAAGTCCATTATAAAAACAAGAAATAACAAGTTAAACAACATGATAAAGACTAGTAAAACTTTATCATCCATAAATTAGTATTCAGTTCAAAATAATTTTATTTAGAATTGATCAAGTTTGAAGAAGAAAATTATTGCCTGGCACAATAATTTATGAGTTTTGGCGCCTATTGTACATGGCTTTACATGTAGATAAGATCGTTTGAACAATTGCAAAAATAATGGTTCAATATTAAAGCGGTACAGAAAAAAGAAAGCAATAGAACAAAACAAACAAAACACGAGACAAGATAAGATCATTTACAAAACGAACGGTTCAGTATTAAAGTGGTACAGAAAGAAACAACAACAAAAGAAAGCAATATATATGAGGCTATATATATATAAAAAAACAAAAAACAAAAAAACATGAAAAACAGTTAAAATGAAATTAGATAATTGTTATCAATTACATTATTATATGACATGTATGTAAAGACAAGTCAATACTTTTTACACTGAAAAAAAAACAACAACAACAAAACAGGGATTTTACAAGTTTATTAAACACGAATATATGTTTGATTCTTTTCCATGTGTTATATTTTCATGATATATATATAACGAGGAACTTATAATTAGGTACGTCGGAAACTTCATAAACAGGACAATTGCAGTAGTTGAATTAAGTCAAGGGAATCAATCCTAATAACAAAAATATTGAGTAAGCAATTGGTTGTGTCCCTTATATTCGTCCGCGTACCGTCTATTATTATATATATAATTCCAAAATTTGGCAAAGCAGAGTTACTGTTCTTTACACTGCACTTCTACAAAATGGGATCAATCTACCGACTTAGTTTCTTGTTGAAACCTTTTGCAGATTCTCATTTATGTCCTGGACAAAGTTCACAGCATAAAAATTAAAAGGGCAATAACTCAAAAAGCATGCAAGACAGAGTTATGATTTATTTGCACTGCATATCTACACAAAAAGAAATATTTTCCTTACAGTTTCAGTGTTATGTCCAAGAAAAAGTTCAAAGTGAAAAATGTGAACAACTGGCAATCGCTCCAAAGTAAAGAAGCAAGACAGAGATACAGTTTTTTATGCTCATTTACCAATTGAGATCGATGTACTTACAAAGTTTCTTACTCATATCTCTTAAAATGTTAATGTTATGTCCTGGACAAAGTAAACAATGAACAAAGGGCAATAACTCAAACATTTGTCAAGGAAGAGTAATGTTTCTTTTGCATTGCATATAAACGCAATAAGATATATCAACCTACACAGTGTCTTGTTCATTTCGCTTATACTTTACAAGCTTTGTTTTGGACAATGTTTAAAATGTTAAAATGAGCAAAGGACAGTAACTCCAAAATTAAGGAAGGCAGTGTTACGGTTCTTTTGCATTTCACTTTCATTTAATAACATCTATTAACCTACAAAATTTCTAGTTGATACCTGTTATGGTTTCAGAGTGAAAAACAAAATGAACAAAAGGCAATAACTACAAATTTAGGCAAGGCAGTGTTATTGTTCTTTGGCCCTGTACTTCTACCCAATGAGATCGATCTACCTATTAAGGTTCATGTTAATATCTCTTGTAGTATTAGAGTTATGTCCAAGACAAAGTTCAAAGTGTAAAAATGAACAAAAGGAAATTACTCCAAAATTAATCAAGACAGAGTTACAGTTTTTTTTTTTGCATTGCACATCAATTTAATGAGATCTATCTAGCTAGAAAGTTGTTAATATGAAATATCGTATGGTTACAGAGCTATGTCCAAATGACCAAAAGGCAATAACTCCAAAACTACGCACGGCTGAGTAACGGTACTTTAGCACTGCACATCTAACCATTGATCTATCTTACTACAAAGTTTCATGTTGATATTTCTTATAGATTCAGAGTAATGTCACGAACAATGTTCAAAGTGTAAAATTAAAAAAGGGCAATAACTCCAAAAATTAAGAAAGGAAGGGTTACGGCGTTTGAGAACTTCACATCTAGCCAATGAGATCTATCGACATACAATGTTTCATGTTAGTATCTCTTAAGATTCAGAGTTATGTCCCGGAAAAGTTCGAAGAGAAAAGATTAATAAAGGGTAATAACTCCAAAATATAGGTAAGAAAGATTTACCGGTTTTTTGCTTTGCACATATACTCAATAAGATTTATCTATCTAAAAAGTTTCATGTTTATATCTCTTATATTTAAGACAATTCAAAGTGTAAAAATGAACAAAATACAATAACTCCGACATTAAGAAAGGCAGACATACGGTTCTTTTGTTCTGCACGTTTAGTTAATGAGATTTATCAACCTATAACGTTTTTATTGATACCTCTTGTTGTCTTAGAGCTATGTCTCAGACACATGACGAAATATGAAACAACGACAAAAGGGCAAGTATTCCAAAATTAGGCAAGCTAGAATTTAGGTTCTTTTGCACTGCACATCTACCTAATAAGATATATCTACCTATAAAACTTTATGTTGATATCTTTTATAGTACAAATATGAGAAATGAACAAAGGGCAATGACTCCAAAATTTAGCAAAGCAGAGTTGCAACTTTTTTAATGGCATATATTTTCTTGTTGATACCTCTCATAGTTCCAGAGCTATGTCCCGGACAAAGTTCAAAGTGTATAAGAATGGACAAAGGGCAATAATTCCAAAATTAGGAAAGGAAGAGTTATGGTTCTTTTGCACTGCACATCTACCCTATGTTCTCTATGTACCTATAAAGTTTCATGCATATATTTCTGTAGTGTAAGAGTTGTAAAAAAAGTGTAAAAATGAACAAAAGGCAATAATTCCAAAATAAAGCAAGGCAGAGTAGCTTCTATTTAATGAGATCTATCTTGTTGATATCTCTTATGGTTTCAGAGCTATGTCTCGGAAAAGTTCAAAGTGAATGGTTTTTAGATTATGCTCTGGTCAGGATTTTTCTAGAAGGGGAGATAATTCAAAAACGGGACAAAATACAGTTATGATTTTTTGGCACTGCATTCCACCTCAATGCAATCTACCACTGTGTGCAGTTTAAACAAAATATGCCAAAGGGTTTTCAAGTTATGCGCCGAACAATAACAGAGGGACAGATGGATAAACGGACGGACGTTCTAACGGGACAGTTATTATGTGGATACTCTATTGTTCTCTCTATTGTTCTTTTTAGCCACACAAAAGGAAAATAGCAACATAAAAGCACCACGTAATGAATGACATCAAAGAGAAAGAACAGTTACCTAATGTCCCTCTAGCCACATTATTACTCTCCCTTGAGAGCGGACAATCAGACAGACGGACAAGGCGGTGGCTTTATGCTCTCCCTTCGGGAGACTTGAACTATCTCAGTCTTAGTATGATTTCTTACTGACATAAACATTATTGTCATGAGCTAACAAACACTTAAGAATACAAAGCGGGAAATAAATATGAGCATTTTCACAACGATTTTAATTGTAGTTATAAATTTAAATGCATAAGTCGATTGTTCCCCACTATTAAACAACTATTAAAAATAATATCCTCAAAGTTATCTTAATATAATAACACTCTTGTCCTGTATCTATATGTGTATACTACTTGAGTTATTCTTCTAAGAAATATTTCAACGCTCATGTGTACGAGAATGTCTGTATATGTTGATAAAAGAGACATAACTATGATGTTAATATACCTTATATTTTCCTCACTCTTATTTCCCTTTAAAATAATTGAAAACGGTTAACGGGTTCGATAGTATAACGCTACATTTATGGTAAATTATACTACGTTTATCCACACGATACTAGCAAAAAACCCACCTTTAATGTGTTCGACCTCAGTGCCAGGACGAGTTATCCAGCGTCGGTTAGGAAGTAAATCGAGCATGATATCATGTAAACGTTGTTTATATAGATCATTACTTTTAATATGACTAGTCGATATTGCATAACGTTTTTTGCTTTATACTGTAAGAATACATAAAGAATTTTCACAAGATAATTCCGCGTTTTGTTATAAAGAAGCCTGTTTTGCATTGCTTTTCACATGCGAGTGTCATCCGTCAGTTACCAGAACAATATATTGTAGTCAGCTATTTTTACATGACACCACGCAAAAGAGCAATACAAATTTGGCTCATATTTTCCTAATGTGCATTTTGGCCGCTAATGTATAGCTGCGTACGCAGGTTTTATTTAAGAATTACACATAATGGGTGTGTTGAAGATATATGCAATATATTTAATCACGCATGATTTTAGACTATGATAACTCAATCATTTTATATTATTTATCATAGTTTTGGGACCTTTATGTTAAAAATGTGTCAGAGAAAATTTTTATACATATACATGAACAGTGCGTTAACTGGAGTGCAGGGATTAGTTACCCGCACTCCAGAGCATGCCCATTGATTGGATCATTTTTGCTGCGGTTTATTTATTGTGACGGAAGATAAAGGGAAAGCGACTGAAATATCATATTCAGAGGCTCGTTTATTGGTTACTTGTCCTCGGGGTTTCATGTTGTGACAACAGAAAACGTGTTTTTATGTTTGACTATGATACAAAAGAGAAAGAACATCAAAACACTCGGCAATCTAGTAAATACTTGGGGGGCTACGCCCCCTCGTACAAATTCGATAGCCTCGTGTTTCGATGCTCTTTCAAATACACATACGGTGAGAATATCCGAGTAACTTGCACTTATTTTGATTAATTCAAGGGCACATAACTAATCAGCCTTATTTACAGTATGTTTGTGTGTTTCCGTTATAATGTTTTATTACTTCAACCATTTTTAATCTTATATTCGACATTATGGTGTGCAAAAGTGATATATTTGCTCTTTGTTTTGAGATTATATCATTTATCAATGTTGACTCCGTTGTTTAAAGATAATGCAAAGTACGCGTTCAAATACACATGAATATAATCACAAAAGCTACAACAACGCACAAAAAAGAAATATCTATTTTCATTCGAACATGGTGATAAAAAGATAATCGATATAAATGTGTTCACATATATTGATCATAGAAGAAATTTGGCTGACGTAATTAACTTCATTGTCATCATATCTGACGGCATTGCTTTGTTATGCCATGGATATATCGTATAATAAATAATGAATTCGACTTTCCTATCTGTTTAATAGGAGAATAAATGTCAGTTTTGGTTTTAACTTATTTATCTTTCTTGGTACTTGTACATGACTTATACTATCATGTAACCTTTGATCTTATAAATATATTTTATTCATTTTTATTATTTATTCATTTATCTATCTGTATAAATATTTGCTTTGAAGTTTCTTAATTGACAGCATCGAAAGAGAAAACAGGTATATGAATACAATATGAACAACATAACGCAGTAAAATAAGATAACGAGGTGTTATTTGTTTGCAGCGCTTCTGACTAATGTGCGTGCAGTGATAAAGAAATTTAGGCCAAGGATTCGTTTATTCGGGGAAACTTTTGCAACCGGGCTTCAGGTCATGTGCGGAATAATTTACGGAGTCAGCGTTTAAGTTTGTACACAATGAATAAAATAATATATTTTCAATTGTTTGTACTTTTTATTATTCCTTCTTCTTATCGGTTGATGATACATCTGCATTTACCAATTTACTCACTAAACCCCTTACACATTCATAAGGAAGAAGACGACGCAAATTATCTTCAGACACCACCCTAGAAAAAAAACACTAGATTTTGCATTTATCATCTTGACTTTAACGGACATGACTGCAAACTAAATCAGTAGGAAGGGGACCTCCCAACGTCGGTATAAATCAACAAATTACCACTATACCTCAGTGATCTCTTACTCCATCCAAAAAATGTAAAAGACCATTTTCGTTATCAACCTACCAAATATGAAAATATCATAAAATATAGATCCTGTAACTTAATTTTTATGGTTTTATATTAAATATAATGATAAAAATGAATATTGTAAGTTCCAAAAAGCACGATTTGTAATGATATTTCCGAATTTACAGTTCATGTTAATAAAGTGAGCTTATTAGAAATTTATTTTCCATAAAGTCTAAGTCAAATGTTTCAATAAAAAATGGGCAAAGACTGAAAAGGCCGGGTTGCATTTGTATTCCAAATATAATGATGCTGTGATGTTACAAAAAAAAATTGCCACTGATCACCAATGTCGACAATTTAACTAAGTCGGTAAACAGGATGCCGATGAGCAATAGACCTGAAATCGAATCCCACGATATGGGACCACGTGTCAATGCTGTATGCCAAACATCAAGAGACTGTGATAAGTAGTCGGTGAACAGAACATGGATAAGCAACAGACCTAAACAAGAGCCCGGTTTGAGCCGGGTGATGCTCCCCGAATAGGTTTTGGACACAGGAAAGTACACCTCTTGCAGTTTCAGAGTTATGTCCGTGGAAAAAGTTCAAAGTGCAATAATTCCAAAATTAGGCAAGGCAGAGTTACAGTTCTTTGCACTGCACTTCTAATCAATGTGATCTATCAACCTACACAGTTTCTTGATGATATCTCTATGATTTCTGAGTTATGTCCTGGACAATTCAAAAAGTAAAAATAAACAAAGGGCAATAACTCCAGAATTAGGCTAGATAGAGTTATGACTCTTGTGCACTGCACATCTACCCATTGAGATTTATCTACCTACAAAGTTTCATGTTGATATCTCTTATAGTTTTACAGCTATGTCCTGGACAAGATTTTTCTAAAAGGGGAGATTATTCAAAAATAAGGCTTAACAGAGTTATGGTTCTTTTGCATTGCACCTCTACTCAATGAGATTTATCTACCTACAATGTTTCATGTTGATATCTCTTATAGTTTTAGAGTTATGCCCCGGACAAGATTTTTCTATAAGGGGAGATAATTCAAAAACCAGGCAGAATAGAGTTATGGTTCTTTGACAATGCATTCCCCCTTGATGCCCTCTACCACTGTATGAAGTTTCAACAAATTATCTCCAAGGGTTTTCAAGTTATGTTCCGGACAAAGTTCAAGTTCAAAGTATTAAAATAAACAAAGGGCAATAACTCCAAAATTAGGACAAAAAGAGTTATTGTTCTTATGCACTGCACATCTACCCATTGAGATCTATTCACCTACAAAGTTTCATGTTGATATCTCTTATAGTTTTAGAGTTATGCCCCGGACAAGATTTTTCTATAAGGGGAGATAATTCAAAAACCGGGCAAAATAGAGTTATGGTTCTTTGACACTGCACTCCCCCTCGATGCCCTCTACCACTGTATGAAGTTTCAACAAATTATCTCCAAGGGTTTTCAAGTTATGCTCCGGACAAAGTTCAAAGTATTAAAATTAACAAAGGGCAATAACTCCAAAATTAGGATGAAAAGAGTTATTGTTCTTATGCACTGCACATCTACCCATTGAGATCTATTCACCTACAAAGTTTCATGTTGATATCTCTCATAGTTTTAGAGTTATGCCCCGGACAAGATTTTTCTATAAGGGGAGATAATTCAAAAACCGGGCAAAATAGAGTTATGGTTCTTTGACACTGCACTCCCCCTCGATGCCCTCTACCACTGTATGAAGTTTCAACAAATTATCTCCAAGGGTTTTCAAGTTATGCTCCGGACAAGACAACGGACGGACAGACGGACAGACGGACGGACGGACAGACGGACAGACGGACAGACGGACAAGGCGCCGACTATATGCTCCCCCGAAATTTTTCGGGGAGCATAAAAATCAACGGTAGGGGACCATATATCAATGCTGTATGCCAAATATCAAGAGACTGTGATAAGTAGTTGCTGAGAAAACTGTTACGAAAATTTCCTACCATTGACCATTTATGTAAAAAATTTAACAAAGTCGGTAAACAGGAAGTGGATCAGCAACATACCTGAAATCGAAACTCACGGCATTGGACCACTAGTTAATGATGTATGCCAAATATCAAGAGGCTGTGATAAGTAGTTGCTGGGAAAACTGTTACGAAAATTTCCTACCATTGACCATTAATGTCGAAAATTTAACTAAGTCTGTAAACAGGAAGTGAATAAGCAACAGACCTGAAATCGAATCCCACAGTATGGGACCACATATCAATGTTGTATGCCAAATATCAAGAGACTGTGATAAGACTGGATTTTTACGGCACGTCAACACATAACTGGCCATATCGTAGTTGCTGAGGAGAAAACTGTTACGACAATATCCTACCATTGACCATTTAATGTCGAAAATTTAACAAAGTCGCTTAAAATAGCTGCCGGTTTCTTTTTGCCGCGCCAGTTTTTGGCAAATTCAACCCCTTCTTTTACGCGCTTTAAAAAAATGAAAACTATCTTAAATTGTCATATTTACTACAAGGTTTAAAAGTTAATATGTTTTGTTTTTCTATCTTTAATACTTTTTTGTAAAAATGCATTTAAAGTTTGCATTTGCCATGGCAAAGTGTGTTTTGCCATGGCATTTAGGCATTTTGCCATGGCAAATAATTTGCCATGGCAAATTAGAATTGCCATGGCAAGGTTTTTCCTACTTTTGCCATGGCAAATTTTTTTTTAAAACATCACAAAACTTTCTAAAACTTATCCTATGACATGTTATTGGTCGTATTGTTATGTTTTTATTGTAATCTCTAATTTTTTTCATTTTGCCATGGCAAATTTTTGCCATAGAAATGCCATGGCAAATTCCTGCCATGGCAAATTTGCCATGGCAATTCCATGGCAAAAATTTGCCATGGCATGTCCATGGCAAAAATTTGCCATGGCAATTGCATAAAAATTTGCCATGGCAAAATATTATCAATAAAAAAATAACATTTTTTCTTTGAATTTTTTTTTTATAAATTTATACATGGCAAATGACATTTTAAGGAATGTAATGTTTAAAATTTTAAAGTTAACGCAAAGAATATCTTTTCAACCACGGGTCCTATTAATTAGAATAGATTGTATATGACATTTTAAAATGACAATAATTATGAGATCAAGGATCAAATATAATCATTTATGCTAAATAATAATAATAAAGCTTGAGTGGTAGTTATATAACAGAGAAAATAAGAATCCCTAGAGAAAGCCCAACACTGCAAATTTGAAAATTTGAGCCTGTTCATGGACGGTACTGGTAGTCCAGTGGTAGGACGTGCGCTTAGGGATTGAGAGGTCCTGAGTTCGAACCCCACCAGGGGCACTGCTAATTTCCTTGAGCAAGAAATTTGCCTGCGATTGCTTCACTTCACCCAGGTGTAAATGGGTACCTGCGATGGTGGTATAATTCCGTTGCGCCAAAGTGTCGGCTGCACTAAGCGGATTTAAAAGACTCCCTAGGGATATTGATAGATAGATATCAGTAGCCCGATGACAATGCAATACTAGTAGCTGTAAAGTCGGTGAACGTGCGTAAGCATGAAACTTAGACTATAAAATGCAATTACTTTACTTTTACTGGTAAGTGCAAATTACCGTCATACCGTGCACACAGCATGTTAACATGTCAAATAACCATGATGACTTGTGAAGACAACATGTGAACTTGTCAAAGAATCGTGATGACTTGTGCAAATGACATGTTATCTTGTATCATACTGACATGTCAAACCGTACTGTTAACTTGTCAAAGTATCATGATGACTTGTGCAAACGACATGTTAACTTGTCGAATTATTGTGATGACATGTGCAAACAGCATGTTAACTTGTCAAAGTGTCATGATGACTTGTGCAAATGCCATGTTAACTTGTCAAAGTTAAATGATGACTTGTGAAAACGACATGTTAACTTGTCGAATTATCGTGATGACATGTGCAAACAGCATGTTAACTTGTCAAAGTATCATGATGACTTGTGCAAACAGCATGTTAACATGTCAAATAACCATGATGACTTGTGAAGACAACATGTGAACTTGTCAAAGAATCGTGATGACTTGTGCAAATGACATACTGACATGTCAAAACGTACTGTTAACTTGTCAAAATATCATGATGACTTGTGCAAATACCATGCTAACATGTAAAAATTCCATGATGACATGTGTTAACAGCATGTTAACTTGTCGAATTATCGTTATGACATGTGCATACAGCATGTTAACTTGTCCAAGTATCATGATATCTTGAGCAAACGACATGTTAACTTGTCCAAGTATAATTATGACTTGTGCAAATGCTATACTAACTTGTCAAAATTTCATGATGACATGTGCAAACAGTATGTTAACCTGTCAGATCATCGTGATAACATGTGCAAACAACATGCTATCTTGTCCAAGTATCATGGTGACTTGTGAAAGCGACATGTTAACTTGTCAACATTTCATGATGACATGTGCGAACAGCATGTTAACTTGTCAATGTATCATGATGACTTGTGCAAATGCCATGTTAACTTGTCAATGTATCATGATGACTTGTGCAGACAACATGTTAATTTGTCAAAGAATAGTGATGACTTGTGCAAAACACATGTTAACTTGTTAAGGTATTATGAGCATGTCATCACGATAATTCGACAAGTTAACATGCTGTTTGCAGATGTCATCATGAAATCTTGACAAGTTAACATGTCGTTTGCACAAGTCATCATGATATTTTGACAAGTTAACATGTCGTTTGCACAAGTCATCATGATACTTTGACAAGTTAACATGTTGTCTGCACATGTCATAATGATTATTTGACAAGTTAACATGCTGTTTGAACAAGTCAGCATTGTCTTTAGACAATATATGATTTTATTGCACATGATAATATGCTTAAATGACAAAATAATATCATCGTTTCACAAGATAGCAAAAACATTGATAACATAAGACAGTCACGGCGTTCCATAGGTACTGTTGAACTGTTGCTTGAATGTGAGGAAAATCGATAAATCATACGCATCTTCTAGTGGAAAGCATAACACATGTTTGTTTTTTATAACGTTTATTTAATAGTGTTCGTGATAAAAATGCATGTCGAAATGAATTACTTATCTGTAGTAATGTGCGTATACCGTAGCTAATCACCTGTATTTATACATGTATATTTGAAGTAAGTATTTTCTTCTACATTAATCCTATCAAATCTAATCAGTTTAAGAATAAGTTCTCAGCTGGATAACAACATTTATATCTGAAACAAATATTAGATATATGACATACTTTTATTGGGATTTCATAAAATAAATTCGGCCAAAGTGCACGTGACTGCACAGATTTTCAAGCGCCTCAGAAACAGAGAACGATGAAATCATGCGTATTATTTTATCCCGGAAAAGACCCCAACGGTTTGATAAGCAAACATTAGTTTCACTGACTAGACACTTATATAGGGTTTCTATCATAATATTCACAGTTTCAGCATAATACTTAATGATTATTTGATTGTGACATTTTCGTATCGTAGCTAAAACTATGATGATCGACGTAAATGAATAAAACTTTGCCCCGCGGGTGCGCGGGACTAGATTTAAGAAATAAAACGTCGGGGGCGCAGAGCGAAAACACTTTTATTAGCGCCCCGCTAATAACAGAGTTTTCGTTACGCGCCCCCGCCATTTTAACTAATTATTTATCGACTTTTCGCATTGCGGGGTCGCGGGACGAAATAACTCGAATTAGCGGGGGCGCGTGGCAAAGTTTTATTTATTAAACTTCGCCCCGCGCCCTCGCTAATAAGCGTGACCGCACCGTTTAATTTCTTAAATCTCGCTCCGCGCCCCCGCGGAACAAAGTTTTATTTATTAAACCTCACTCCGCGCCCTCGCTAATTAACGTGTTTTCGTTCCTCGCCCCGCTATTTTAACTTGTCGACTTTATCGACTTTTCGCTTGTCGGGGTCAGGGAAAGCAAACACTCTAATGAGCGTGGGCGCAGGGCAAAGATTTATTTATTAAACTTCGCCCCGCGCCCTCGCTAATAAGCGTGTTTTTGTCCCGTGACCGCGCCGTTTATTTCTTAAATCTCGCACTGCGCCCCCGCGGAACGAAGTTTTATTTATTTAACTTCACTCCCCGCCCTCAATAATTAGCATGTGTTCGTTCCGCGCCCCCGCCATTTTAACTTGTTAATTTTCGACTTTTCGCTTGGCGGGATCGCGGGACGAAAACACGCGACACTGCCGTTTTATTTCTTTAATCTTGCTTCGCGCCCCCGCGGGACGAAGTTTTATTTTTTAAACTTTGTCCCGCGCCCTCCTTTACTAGCGAGTTTTCGCTCCGCGCCCCCGCCATTTTAACTTGTTAATTTTCGACCTTTCGCTTGGCGGGGTCGCGGGCGAAAACACGAATGGCACAAATCAGCCACCATAAAAAATCGTTGAAATTTGTTTTAGTTCAAATGTCGGATTAATAGGTATGACAGTTGCGTCCCTTGTTATGGCGGCAGGTCAAAATTTTACACGTGTAAATTTCAAGTAAAATTTAATAATGGGAGTGGATATTAACATTTGGCGTATGAGAATTGGATGTTTTATAACTCGCGCTAAATCTGTGAAGCGTTTTCAAGTGCTAGTTATCACAAAGGGACTGAAAAAGTCATTTTCTGGAATACTTTGTCTGTGCACGTGTGTAGCCATTGTGATTCTATTGAGTGGTGATGTAGAAAGAAACCCTGGACCACCTAAGCCTGATGTGATACGTGGAAAGGGACAACAAAGACATTCAGGGGTTGATGGTTCATTCAGTGGGCATGCTGATGTGCTTACCCCGAGTACCGGGAGTCGTGACGGTGTGGTGACTAGACAGCGGACCATATCCTCGTACACATTTTCACAGGCGGCGTCCCCTAACAATAGACCGGTAAATGATACTAGAAATGCACGAAGTAAGTCTCATACTAGTACTAGTAATACAGACTCTGATATGTTTACTTTCCTTAGAAATATGAAAACTGACATTGATAGGCAAAATGAACGCTTAGTTACTGAAGTCGGAGATATGAATTCAAAAATTGACTCATTATTCTCGTCAATTAACGAGTTAAAGCAGGATAATGAAAGGCTAAAGCATGACAATGATTTGCTACGAGCAGAAATATCTCAAGTAAAAAATAAACTAGATGTCCTAGAAAACCAATCACGAAGGAACAATTTACGCTTTAATGGAATTCTTGGAAATATAAATGAAGCATGGGCAACATCTGAGGAGAAAGTTAGATCCTTTCTGAAAGAAACGTTAAATTTACATGAATTAGCCGACACAGTAGAAATCGATCGTGCGCATCGGATTAAATCACACAACCCAACTAAGTGTACTATACTTGTACGATTCAATAAATACAAGGATTGTGAACAAATATTACAACGTTCAAATGATTTGCTTCAAGAAAATACATCTTATTCAGTTCAACGGGACTTTAGTGATAAGATCCGAATGCATAGAAAATATCTGGGTGAAAGGATGTTGACAGAACGACGAAACGGTAACTAAGCTGTAATTCGGTATGACAAACTGATAGTGAATGATTCTGTATACAAATACGATGACACTACACAGTCAATTGTGTCAATTGGTGCTCGCCGAAGGAATACACGCCCACGTGTTTTACCACGTGGCCAGGCAAGCGATGTTTTACACGTAACGCAGCAATTGGATGTACGAAACCACGTGAGTGCTGACGTAGATCCCGATCAACAGCGCTGTGTAAACCGACCAATAGGAAACGATACGGGTTTGTCCGATGAAGCTTCCGACTCATCTAATATAGAATAGGGATACGGTCAAGGCCAAATAAACAATGATTACTCATGTATAAACATTGTAAGTTGGAATATTGCGGGATTAAGTAAACATGTTGACAATGCTGAACTTAAACATTTTTTCTCTTCTTTTTGATATCATTCATTTGTGTGAATCATGGGGGAAAGTGTGTTGGTGAATTTAGCTCCTTTTTAGAATCTTATATCTGTTATGAACATGTTAGAGTACAACGTTCTAATAGCATACGTAATAACGGTGGGTATTGCCGTTTTTATAAAAAGCAGTTTATATAAACTGAATATTATTACACGTATAAAGAACACTTTTGAGGATTGTGTTGTATTATATTGTAATTTTTCGAAAGTTTTCAAGTGTAAAAATGTTATTATGTACTTTGTTTATGTATCACCTGAAGGGTCGTCTATTTACGATTCCAGGGAGGAAAGAAATGGCATTTTTTATTTACAATCAAATTTAGAATAAATATCTTTAGAATTTCCTAATGATTTAATATTTCTTGCAGGGGATCTAAATTCTAGAACGAAAGATTATTTAGACTTTATTCCACATGATAACTTAGATTTTGTTTTGGGGAAGTTGAGTATGAAGGCAGTTATTTTTGAACTGCTTCGAAATAGTAAAGATGTTCTACGGGGAAATAATTTTGGGAAATCACTAGTACAGTTGTGCTGTGTTTTAGATGTACATTTCTTAAATGGAAGAATTAATGGGGATTTAGAGGGAAATTTTACGTGCGTTTCTAACAACGGAGCGTCCGTTTGTCGACTATATGATAGCCTCGTCAGAGTTGTTTGAAAATATATGTAACTTTAGTGTACTTGATCGAACTGAATCGGACCATTTTCCATTGCATTGTTGTTTAAATTTTATAATTTAAAATGATAGAAATCGTAATACAAATGTTTGTAATAATACATTATCGGAACTTAAAATGTACAAATGGCGGGATCATCATGGTGACCATTTTTCGTGAGCAAATAAATGCTCTACTTTCAGAGAATGACCAACTAATTACAAGTCTTGTAAATGTTGATATTGACCGAGCTATTGAAACTATTCAGTCTTTATATTATAATGCTGGACGTTATATGTTAGCTTCTAATTCATCAAACATGTTGCAACCGCCTTGGTGGGATGAACGTTGTGCACCTATTCTCACAAGATAGGCCCAAGTTTGAAATTTGAATGTCTCTTAACGAAAGTTAAAACATATACACTTATACAGTTGAGTTTTGTTATTTTTTCAACATTACATGGTTCCTACCTTTAACTCATATACACAATAGATGTCAGAAACTGGTATTAAGAAAAAGAAATGAACAAATGATATCAATTTAAAAGAAAAATACGCTGTCTGTCCGTAAAAGGTTACATGATTTAACACACAAGTGCTGCATCAATTTGTCAAAAACTGAACATATTTTTTTTATTTTTTGTTTGATGATATATTGAAGTTTGACATTTAAAACAAATTCTGAGTAAAGCTCTTTGCATTTTTCGTTTTAAAACAAAACTTTCTTGTCTCCAAACCCAATGTAATCTACGTTACTTAGTTTGCGAACAAAAAAGCACAGGCAATAAACACATTAAAAGGTGTTTAAACAGATGTTAATACTAACAAAACATAGTATAAACGAAATGCAATACAATGATTAACTTATTTCATAAAAAAAATGTACACCAGAAACACAAACTTAATATTTGTAAAGTAAAGTTAAGACTGTAATCTACGTTACTGCTATTACTCAAATATTGTAGCATAGGGTGCTCTTAACAGACTATTATCAATAAGAATAGACTTGTTAAACATTCAATACTTTATATTTTGTAAAAGTTAATTGTATGTAGAAAAAAATTCATGCGTTCGTGACAATAAAGATGTAATCTACGAGATGTAATCAAGTTACCACGGTTTTTCAATTTCGGCAAATAATTTGATTTTCATGCCCGAGATAATGTTAAACTGTTTCAAGGTTCAGTAATATAAACTTCTAGATCAATATACACATAGTTTGTTTCCCTTTATTTCAAATTTGCCACTTATTCCGCCATTTGCATTTGCAATTTCCGCGCAGAAACACTATATTACTGAGTTCCAGTTATCTTCAAGCAAAACAAAACAGGGTAAGTAATAAAAATGTTGTTTTTTATTGTAGTTTTAAGATTATAATTGAATAATACATCTTAAATTCTAATAAAATTGATCTGATGCATTTATAAATTCAAACATATATTGCAAATATTAGTTACATAGCCCACTAAGTTTGTAACAAAATCCTTTATTTTCTTGGTCTCCATTTTTGCTTACCAAAATATTTTGTTCATAAATATCCATCATAACAGAATCTACACAGATGCTTGTATGTTATATGTGTATATACCAGATCATCTAATATTTTAAAAAGGTGTAACAAATGTGATACCAATGTTGGTAACGTAGATTACGAAAATATCAACTTGTGATATCTGCAACACCAATAAGTAGTTCTTCTCCAAATATTTGACATGTTCCTATACCGTGGATCATAATATAGTAGTTAAATGTAATAAAACTGCTTGTTCCTGGAGGAAAAAACTGATATTTAGGCATAAATAAATAGTTTCTAAAAATGGTAACGTTGATTACAAAATAAGTAACGTAGATTACTTTTTTTTTGTTTCAGCAAGTATGGTTATAGCCTAGGCTGAAATACAGCGAGCCTATTGTGGGAGGCAAAAAAGTTATTTTAAGGAGTAAACTACCATGAAAGAGAGCAAAAAAGAACAAAATCATACTCAGCTTCGACAGTGAAAATATAAAAAGGGGTTTTAGCGACCAGAGATAAAGTATCCAGAAATTGACACAGAATGAAAGAGCTTGAGCATCAAATACAAGTTAATAAATTAATCGGCCTGGTTGTGTTCAAGATGAAGACAAAATAATTGTCGATGATGAAAAATGGTGTAAGTTCAAGCACCAACAAACAGGAAAATAGTAGTTAAAGCATATTGGTTCCTTGAACTGATTGAGGAGTTGACGATTTAATTGTTTCATACTAGCAAAAACTTAAATGTAAAAGGGTCAAAACACCAAATTTCAAATGGTCAAAACAATGACAACAAGATTTGTGTCAATTTTAAAAGATGATTTTATATGCATAGATGAGTCATCAAAGTTAGTTGTTGTGGGCGCTCTTTCAGGAGATTAGATTCATTTAAAACGGCCTCCAGCTTCCATATTCTGTTCAAAAAATATTTTTAGTTTCTAATTAAAGTATTTCATTTATTTAATCTTACAAAAATGCAACATGTCACTGTAAGAACTACTTTAAAACAGTGTCTAAAGATATATTGAATTTTAAAGAACACCGGTGATGTTCGTTTCTAAAAATAAGAAAATCAGAAAACGAGTCGTACGCTTTACTTTATTTACAAATAGATAGCAGACAGGTAGATTAGATGTATCGAGGAGTTTCATTATTGTTTCTGTATTTAAATGATGGCAAGTATGATTTTCCACCATTTTCTTTTTTATTTGACTTTTATATTGAAACATATAAAATCTTCATAAAAACTGAAGGCCATGTTACTTTAAAGAAATGATTCAATGTTTCTAACAAAGCCGGTTTTTGTTGTTTATTTTTTTGTTGTTGTTGTTGTTGTATTTTTTTTTATTTAGATAAACATCATGTTTAAGAGAGAGTAAAAAATATTTTCTTATGCATTTGATCAGACTTTTCCATTTCAATTTAGAAATTTATTGATTTTCTTTTGCAATAACAACATTTTATTGTTGAACATGTTGAAACATATATTAACATCCTTGTATATGAGGTAATCTACGTTTACCATAACTGGTCAATTATTTTATTTTGTTCATTTGTTATTTTTGGTATTAAAGATTACATTTTAAAAACCCAGTCATAGTCTTTGTTATATTATATAAATATATGATAAAAAGATAAAACTTAATGGCATCCATGAGGTACTTTGCGTCCTTAAGTTATTAGTTTTTTAAAAAATTGATAATTAGATATGTTTGAGCATAAATCTTTCATTATAATATCTCAGTCGATTAACTTGTTACTGATAATTACATCTAAGATGCATAAAAGCCAAAAATGAAACATAGATGTCATTTTTTATTTTTAATTTTAAAGTTTATGCTGTTGCCCAGTTTAAAGCTGCATACTTTGTAATTTACGTTACCATTTCATAGTTTTTGTTTGTATTGGCGTATGCTGCATATAAAATATATTTTAAAGTGAAATACTGTTGTATCTTAATATTTTGTGCTTATATTTCATATTAAAATCAAACAAAATAAGTACAACTATGAGTTTGTTTATGTAGCTATTTTTACTGATGAACATATTTTCCAGAAATACTCAACCCAAAATAAATGAGAAAGTTAAAGCTTGGTGTACGGTTTTATAAAGACCTGTGTATAAAATATGTAATGTTACTTTGACAAATTATTTATTGAAGTGACTATTTTTGTATCAAATGCATTGATAGTATATATCAAAATAATTTTAATATGACCATCCATTTATTTTTAGTTAAGGTAACGTAAATTACATTTTGAAAAAGTACTCAATTTGTTTCAGTGACTGTTCTACAGATAATAATCAAGTTTGAGTGATGAAACTTTCCCAGTATGTTCGGACACATATTTGTATAAAACGTCTATGTCATAAAACTTTGGTAAAAAACAAGTTCAATTTTTAACATTTGGTCACTGCAACTTGACGGCCTATCTTGTGAGAATAGGTGTGTGAAATACTTAAAAGACAGAAATACTCATTCTTAAGACGGTTTCGAACATCAAACCTTGCATCTGATTTAAGAAATTTATAAAGATAAAAGGAATGAAATTTAAAAATTATTGTAAGAATAAATTTAATCAATACCAGTTTCTCAAAATCGACAAAAGTTCATTAATAATAGAACGATCCATGTTTTATGTGGAAACAACATTTAAAGAAGCAAAACAAAAACAATTTATAGATTCAAGTATCGGAGCCTCTCGATGATTGGCTATACATATTTTTCGTGGTTTATTGTTTGATAATGATATATCACCTTTAGAATATAATAATGATAATGATGACGTCATCGTTGATAATATACATGATATATCAAACTTAAACGCAAACCATTTATATTAACGGAGGTCGAGTTTAGCTATTCGGAAGTTAGCAAACGGAAAAACTGCTGGGGCTTGGATTGGAATACCATCTGAATTTATAAGAATAGGTTTAAACAGTATTGCACCTTATTTAGTATTAATTTTTAATCGAATATTTGAAACAGGCTGAATTCCCTCAATCTTGGGGTCTTAGCATAATATGTCCTATACATAAGGCTGGATCAACCTGTGACCGAGTAATTATCGGGGATTTCTCTTATTAATACACTATATAAAATATTTTCAAGCATCGTTAATAACGCGTTTGTATGAATTTGCTGAAAAATAACAATAATTTGACGAATCTCAGGCAGGTTTTCGAGCTGGGTATTCGGCAATTGATAATGTTTTCTGTCTTCAAGCTATGGTGCAAAAAATATCTTTCCAAAAAAGGGGTAGATTTTTATTGCATGTACATTGATTTCGCGTAAGGCCTTTGATAAGATTAACATAAGATACTTTTTTCAAGCTTTTACAAAGAAAAGGAATAAACGGAAGATTTTTGTTTTTATTAAAGAAAATGTATAATTCGCTCTATTCATGTGTAAAGGTTCGAAATACTTTCTGTTGTGATTTTACAAGAAAAAAAAAAAAAAATACACAAAATAGTTCCAGAAATAGGCCTATGAATAACTGAATTTTTCAAATGTAACATAGGAAACCGACAGGGGGACAAATCCAGTTCCACAATTTTTGCTCTCTTTATTGATGAATTACGCACATATGCTTCGTGATAAATGTAACTCTGGGATTTTATTACACAAAGAAATTCACGATATTATTTGCCTCATGTTTGCTGATGATGTTGCAAGTTGTGCTGAAACGGCAGTTAGATTACAGAAAAACAATTAAATGTTGTCGATGAATTTTGTAAAAATACTGGGGGGATGGAAGTTAAATTTAAATAAAACTGAAATTATGGTATTTAGAAATGGGGGACCGCTCAGACAATATGAAATTGGCAATTTTCGGGGTAGTACTCTTAAAGTTACTTGCCGTTTTACAAATATATGGGACTTTTTTTTACACCAGGTTTATCATGGAGTGCAGCACAAGATAAATTATGTGCACAAGCACAACGTGCAATAACTTTCTATTTATAGTTATAAAAAAACCATATGGTTATTTTCCAACAAACGAACTTTTCATTCTGTTTGATAGTATGGTTAAACCTATTTTATGCTATGGGTCACAGATATGGGGATACGAACTTTTGATTCTATCGAGGCAGTTCAAAATAAATTTTGTACAAAAGCATTTAAGTGTTTAAAAAGGACAACAAATACATGATAGTTTTAGGAGAATGTGGGACGTTTGCCATTTGTATAACTTATTTTTTGTTAATTGTATAAAAACTGGTGTAAATTTGTTGACTATGCAGATCATAGATATCCCCAGACAATGTTATAAAATGTTGAAGTTCCTAGATGAGAGCGCGTCAAATTGTTGGGCCATCAAAAGTAAAAACCACTACTTTATACTTATGGTTTTTGATATCGTAATGGCTTGCACAAGATATTGGAAATATGGACATATTTATTTTAACTTTTCGTCAACGACTGAAAAATTGTTTTGAACAAAAATGGCATAATGATATAAATATTGCGTCCCGTTGTTACCATTATAAATTTTTTTTAAGAGCTCAATTAAATCCTGAACGTTATTTTACTGTGATATTCCAAGAAAAATATATGGTTGCTCTTGCAAAGGTTTCGATGTTCCTGTCACAAATTAACGATTGAAATGGGGAAGACAAAATAATATACCACTTCATGAAAGAATAGTTTATTTTGTTTTAACCAAGAATAATGTAACCGCTATTGATTTGAATTTCATGGCCTTTTTTCAATGTTCTAAAGTATAATGACGTCCGAAATAATTACTCCTCTATAATTGGTATTCAAATGGTACTACAAATTAACGAATTTTTATTCGCTGATGAGTACACAAAATGAAAAAAATTTATAAAACTATCTCTGTTTGTATATCACTTGTTGAAAAGTACCAGCTCTTGACTTATTTTATTCTAATTTTATCATGTTTATGCACAACATACATGTTCAATACATGTATACACTATAAATATTTATTACTGTTTGTATTTTGGGCCGGAGGCCTTTATTTACTTAAATAAAATTGAGTTGAGTTGAGTTGAGTTGAGTTGACAATACTCAGATTTTGCCATCAAATTGCTTTAATTTTTACACGACGCTTGTTCTTTTTAGACACTAGTCTTTGGGGGTCTCGTTCTATAAGAAGCGCCGCTGTGGTGTGCGTTTCCAAGGTTTTAACACGAACTGTAACATTATTAGACGACATTAAAAAAATTAGTAGTATTTTACGATTAAATAGTTGAAACATATTGAAATATAATGAAAACAACATGAAATTTATCTGACTGTAAAACAAAAATCTCTGGAATTTAACAATAATTCTGGGATCATTTTCGTCCAACCTGAAATGTATTGTTATTAATTAAAAGCGATTTTTTTGAGTGATTTACACAATGTTTTCAATTTTTATTCGGTGTTTGGGAAAAAAATCTGCAAAAATTTTGGGAAAACCAAAATTTAGAGGGGAGTACAATTAAAAAAAAAACACCAGGTAGGAAGTAAACTGGTTTTTTTTTAAAAGTTTTTTAAAAATTCAAATGATAGCTTGATGGGCTGTTAATATAAAAAAGGATCCCAAAAGTAAAAAAGATTGCCCCCAAAATCCAAAATTTGTGTTTGTAGAATGAAACATTAATGAGGGGTTTTCCCGGACGGTGTCAGATTTCTCGTTTTTGTTTGGGGGACGGGGGGGGGGGGGGGGGGGTTCAATTAGAAAAAATGTATTTTACGTTTAAATAGTTTTAAAAAATATTGAAATATAATGAAAAAAAAGGGAAATTTAATTCTGATTAAAAAATTTTGGGAAATTTTGCATCAATTTTTTTTAAGTCCCTTTTACATTTTTTAGATAGGGGGTGCCCGGGGGAACTTTTGTCCGTTCCTATTAAAAAAATGTGCACGCGAAAGGGGAGAAATAGCGGGGGAAAAAATAATATTTTTTTCTTGAAAAACAATTCTAAATTTAAATACATGTATAAAGATTTAAAATATTGCGGGAACTTGAAAATTTGTGCTTTTTTGTAAAAATTTCCTCGCTGTTATAACAGCTTTAAAGTTGTGGCGTCGGGGGGGGTTTAAAAATTTGTTGCAAACCGCTGATTTTTAATTAAATAAATGCGTAAAAGTAAAAATAAAAGAAAAAAACGAAAATTATGTAACTTAAAGGTAAATTGACTAGAATTAAATTTTGGAAAAATGCTCCATGGGGTTGGAAATACTTTTACAAAGTCCGGGAAACAGTCAAAAACCCGCAAAAAAGCCAAAACAGTTTGTCGGGGTATTACAAAACCCTCTTTGTAGTAGCTTACACAACCGGGGGCCCGGGTGTGTCTTATTTTTATGAAAATTCGATATTTTTGGGGTTGTGCTTTGGTCATTGATTTAAAAAAATTTGGACAGGGACAGAGATTTAAAAAGATAAATTTTGGGCTAAATTTAAAAAAATTTAATTTTTACAAAACATCCCCCAAACTGTTACGGAAAAATTTCTAAAAAAAATTTTAAAAAAAAATTTTTTTTGCTTTAAAATTTTTTGGGTGGGGGTGTTTTGAAAAAGTTTATCAAAAAAGGGTTTCCTATTATTTTTTTTATCATATAAGATAATTTTTTCCAGCTTTTTTGGGTGGCCATTTTTTTGCCTTTAAAAACCGTCGGTTTGAAAATAAAATTGTTCGGCATAAATATTTTACATAAAGGGTGGAGAGCACCGATTCGATGGTTTTTATTTTATAAGGTCATTTTAAAAAACTACTTTTTTGAATTGTCACTAAATGGGGGGGTAAATCAAACAAAATTAAAATTTTAAAATGTTTGAAACATTTGAAGGGTTTTGCCCCTAGATTACTATATTATTTCAATTTTAGAAAAATCATGCGAAATCCGCTTAATTATAAATTTCAGTTTTTAGTTTTTGTAAGATTTAAATGGGATAAATCCCGAACTGATCTCAAAACCCCATACATTTTAATTTTGAGTGTTATTTAAAACTTAGGGCGTGTTTTTTTCCCCTTATTAATGATGATTCGGGCCACTATAAATAAAAAAAACGGACAGATATATCTGGGAAAAGGGCTTTTCATTTAAAAATCTTAATGAATATTGTTGCCTAACAATAAAATTTTTTTTTCATTAAGTTTAATTTTTAGGGAAAAAATCAAAACCCCCAATAAAAATTTTAAAAACCCAAAAAAAATCCGTTTTTTTAGTATTTGCCCGGAAATTATCCCTGTTTTGAACTTTTAGCACAAAAGGGACATATATTTTATGATGATTCATTTATTTTAAAAATGCATGTTTCCCTACAAAGGGGAAATATATTTCTAAAAGATATCTTAAAAATAAAGTCAGACTTGATTATTAAAAATTAAAAATTAACACCAAATTTTTATCTGAAATTTGGGCCCAAATTTTCTGAAACGTACGTATGTAAACTTCGCTATTTAGGGAGGAAACGACAGAGTTTTTCAGTTAAAATTTTGTTCTGAAATATAAATCTTCCCCCAAATAAAAGTAAATACTTAAAGTGGAGAAAAAATGGTAACTAACGTTCCTTTCGTAAGAAAAACATGTTTTTTATGTCCCTACAATTTCGGTATATTTTTTTAAAAGAAGATATTTTTAAAAAAAATAATGGCAAACTTGATATTCAAAAATATGAAAAACACCGGGTTTTTTTTTACATTTTCCCTTCTTTTTTGGGGGCGGCTATTTTAGCGATTTAAAAAGACAGAATTGGGAAAAAAGCTGTTGTACTTTAATATACTTCGTCTCCTTTCAATATATTGAATAAGTATACATGCTTTTGTTTTAAGTCCTGGGGAAGAATAAAACATTATGAAAAACGCGGCGCTTTTTGCCAAATTATTAAAGTAATTTTGGGGACTAACATGGTAAACGGGGCATATTTATCTAATAATACATTTATTTATCTTAAAGTAACATGTGTTCATACAAAATTTGGGAATTTTTTATAAAAGGGTATTTTAAAAAATAAAGTCAAACTTGAAAAATTGAAAAAATTTGAAAAAAGGGTTTTTTTTGAATTGTGCCACAATGTAACTTTTATTAGATAAAAAAAGACAAACGGACAAAAGCAATCTTTTATGCATTTTTTTATCTTGAAGTAAAAATTCGCCCCTACAGTAAGTGAATATTTATAGAAAAAGTTTTTCATTAAAAATAAAAAATAAAGCTCGGGGAAAAAAACAGTTTTCAAAACGCCGCGTTCAATTATATATGGGGTTTGAAACTAAAAAGGCAAACGAAGAAAAAAGCTTTTTAATGCTTGTAAAAAATATTTTCTCTACAATATGAGATATCTTCAAACTGTTGATTTTCCCCAAAAATTTTTCAGAGAAAAAGATCTTAGGATACCCCCTTTGTTTTTCGGTTTTTTGAAAACGATTTTTTAAAGGGGTTTTTCGGGAAAGGGGTTTTTTATTTAAATGGGGGCTAAACAGACGGTATTTTTTCCCAACTGATTTTACGTTGCAATGTTGCCAAAAAATTTTTGTTAAAAATAGGTTATGATTGGGACCCATAATAAGCGAAGTAACGGTAGAAAATTTTTCTTAAAATGACTAAGGGTAAAAAAATTTTTAAAAAATTTCCAATTTAAAACAAAATTTTTTCAAATATCCCTTTGCATGGCCCAAAAAATAAAACAATGATCCCCGGAAATTTTTGTAAAAAAACGATCGGAATTTCCTGTAACATTCCCAATTTTTTAAAAAGTGGGACAGAGGGTTTTTTATTTTTTTTCTGATTGAAAATTTTTAAATTTAAACATTTTTTTATATCAACTGTTTTTCCGGGCAAAATTCTAACAAAGTTTTTAAAATATATTTTCAAAAAGCTAACTTGATAATGAAAAAAAGAACATAATTTAAATTTAAAAAACAAAAGATTCCCAAAAATTTCAAAAAGGGTGAAGGTTTAGCTTCCAATTGAAAATTTAAAAAATACTATTTAAAAATGTTTAAAATTCGTAATTAAAAGTCATTTATGTCATTGTCAAACTCAAAAAAATTTTAACCCTGATTCGATGCAAAAAAAATAAAAAGTTAAATTAAAAGCATCGAAAAACTGGAAAAATTTCGTTAGTGACGTTTTCGAATATCAAAATTATTTTTTAAAATAAAGAAAATAAATTTAAACGTTTCTGAAATGCAATAAAAATTTCAAATGTGAAAAATTCCTTATCGACGGAAAAAGTATACTGACCCCCCACAATTTTATATGCCCGTTTTTAAAAACGAAAGAAAACATGATTAAAAACATAGTTTTGTAATGGTTTTTTTAAATTTTTATTAAAGTTTTATATTTATCTTTCCCGTTTTTGGGTTCTAAAACTGTTAAAGATAGTATGTAAACTTAAGTTTTCTGAAAACCTTTTTTTAAATTTAAAAAGAATTAAAGTTTTTTTTTTTCTTTTTAAATTTAAATTTCTACCTCAAGAAGGGAGAAATTTTTTTTTGATGTAAACGCTTTTTATTCATTTTAAAACCCGTATGTTTTCGAGGATAATTTTTTTTTGACAGATATAGAAAATGATATAAAATTTATAAATATATATTTTTCTTTACCTGAAATTTTTAGTTAGGTGATGTTTTTTTAAAGTTTCCTAAAAATAAGTTGATCGTTAAAGATAACCCCGCTTTTCGGGGATACGAGTATCTTCCCGTTTATTAAAAATTATAATTTAAATGATATAATTTTTTATTTTATAAATGGGGATTTAAAATTTTACTAAAAATATTTTTTTCATTTTTTTCAATGATTATAAAGTGTTTTTTTTTTAAAATTTAAACGAAAAAAGGGCCCTTTTTATTATAATAAAAAGATGGATTATTATACCCCAAAAAAATCTAATATAAAATTTTTGAATTTACTGAGATTCATATGAAAAAAAGGCTAAAGTGTTTAAAAATAAAGTTAAAGTTTTAAAAAGAACATTCTCTTTTTTTAAATTTTCCCAAAAAAAATATCGAAGAAAAAAATGCTATTGTGGGTTTATGGTGTAATTAAAAAAGATAAAATGTGGGAAGATTTATTTCAGATATCAAAAACTTTTCACTTTTTTAAAAAATATGTATTATTTCAAAAAGGTTTTTTTTTTTTTTTTGGGGAAAGGAAAAAATAAAATAAAAGGGGGGGCGTATACCTTCCCTAGTTTCAGTTTAATTGAGTGTAAAATTTTACATATATTTCATTTTTTTACAAATGGTTAAAAAAGTGATAATGATTTTGGGAAAAATTTAAAAAGTATTAAATTTTGGGGGGCAATAAACGGAAAAAAATTTTTTTTGAGATTAGTTTAATTTTGCGTTTTTTCCACTTGGAAAAAAAAGGGACCTGCATTATTTTTTTATGAAATTTTCAGTCTTTCATTTGCCATTATTTTATGGAAAATAAAATGAAAGTTCAGAAAAATACCATTAAAGGACATTTGCGTCAGAAAATTTTAAAATTTTTTTTAAATAATTTAGAAAGGGCAAAAAATGAAATTTAAAAACTTAAAAATTATGGTTTTAAAATAGTTTTGAAAGCCCTAACTAAAAAATAACAAAAAGGGAAACAAAATTATTTATAACTTTCCATCAAAAAAAATTGATAAATTTTAAAAAAGTACTTATTGGGAAAAAAACAACAAAGGGAAAAAATTCTTCAGGTTAAATTTGGGGTAAAAAGGGGAAAAGTTTGGAAAACTATAAAAATATCTGAAAATAAAAAGCTTTTTTAACAATAAAAATTTTAAAACATAAAGGGGCATAATGGGCCCCTTTTAAGAGCCCAAGGGGAAAAAAATAAAATTTTCATTTGTTTTCGCAAGTTTTAAATACTTTTAAAAGTCCGGGTTCCGGGTTTTCTCAAATTTGGGAAAACCCCCTTTAAAAGGGGGAAAACACTGGCCCTGGATAGGGGTACCCGTCCAAAAAATTTTTGGTTTTTTTTAGAGGTTTCCAAATAAATCAGTGACAGCGGCTGCAAATTTTGCGAAATGGTCAAATTTTTTTGATCTTGACCCCGGGGTATATTTAAAAAATAACTAAATTGTGTTGATATTTCACCCTTTAAAATTGGGGAATAATTTTTTAAAAAATTAACAAATTTCCCTTCCCCTTTATTCATATGCAAAATTTTGAGTGAAATCGTTTTTTAAAAATTTTTAATTAACGTTTTTTGAAAAAGTCGTGCACCAAAAGTTTAAAAAAATGAAAAACTATATATATATCAAAGGATGTATTTGACAAAGTAAAATGAAAAGTTAATTATAAAATTTAAAAACCCATTTTTCAAAAATTGGAATAAAAAACAAAATTTTTTTATATTTGTTACAAAAAGTAAAACCCTTTTTTATACATCAGGTAAAATAAGATGTTAACCAGGGGATCTAAATATCGTTATAGAGGGGAATTCCCTGCAGATATTTTATTCATCATAATGTAAAAAATTTGCAAAATCTTTATTATATTTATCTGTACTAAAAAACACTTAAACCCAAAAAGTTTTTAAAAATTCACAAAAAAAAAGTGTTTTTTAAAAATTTAACATTATTTTAAAGAAGGGAAATCGAAAAAGTTGATATATTTTTGGGTATCTTGTTTTAAAAGTGTTATTGCCCACGTATAAGTTAAAAATTAGAAATAAAGATTTTGCCGACGTATGTTTTAAAAAAAAGAAATAAAAATATAGAAGTTTTAAAGCGCTTATAATTAAAGTTTATAAAAGTTTTTTATTTAAAGCAAAAAAAACATATCAAATAAAAAGGGGGGTTTTGTTTTTTGGGAAATTTTAATTTTTTATTACGATTCCCGTTAATTTTCGAAAAAAAAATTCAACTTAACCCCGTTATGGATAATGGATAACGTTCGTCAAATTCAAATTTATTCATTCATTCATTCATTCATTTTTTTTCTAAATTTTCCCTCTCATTCATTTATTTCAAATTTATTTTTTTCTATCTAATTCCCATTTATTCATTTCCAAATTTTTTCAATCATTCATTTTTTTCTATTTATCCCATCTCATTCATTCATTCTTCTTATTCATTCATTTATTCTTTTTTATCAAACTATCTATCCGATTCATTATTCATTCATTCATTCATTTTTTTTTTATTTATTTATTTTTTTAATTTAAATTTTTTTTTATTTATTTTTTTTTATTTAAATTTTTATAAAAGGGGTTTTGTTTTTTTTTTGGTGTGATCGAAAATTTTTTTCATCGAAATGGATGGAAGGATAAATTTTTCAGGGGTGGCCCCAGCCCGAGTGAAAAAAAAATTTTTAAACCTTGCCCTTTCGAGATGAAATAAATTTCGATCTTACACCAAAACAAACAAATTTTTTTTTTATTTTCATGCTTTTCAAAGGATTTAAATTTAATTAATTTTTTATTTTTTTTAAAGTTTTTTCCTTAAACCCAAATGTTCCCCTTTGGAGCC
>NW_026859700.1:0-44693 GCF_026571515.1 Ruditapes philippinarum
AAAATTTTGGTGACCACCAAAGAACATACCTGGGAAGTTTGGATGAAAAATTGGCTCAGTGGTTTTGAGGAGATGTCATTTAAGCAAAGTTTACGGACGCCGGACCGGCACGCCGGACAAAAAAGCGATCACAAAAGCTCACCTGTCACTTAATGTGACAGGTGGAGCTAAAAACCCAACTACTTTTATATAAGCACTATAACAAACATATTAAAAAAAAATTGCTACAATTTTATCAAAGTTAAATCAGGACAGCAAAAATTGTCTGCATTGCCAAGGTTGTCCTACAGCCGTAGGGTTTTCCAGAATTTACTTTACATATACCATACAAATAGGTAAATAAAAAAATGCTTCAAATAAAATGGAAAGTACATGTTAAGTCAAAAACAGTTTGCCACCAGGTTTTTTATGGGATTTATCACCATAGAGCCCTTTCTTAAAAGACGTAACAATTTCTTTTAAAAATATATCTAATTTATAAATTTAAAAGAAACATTTACCAGCTGCCCCCGGGGTGGAGGCATCTGTGAAAAAATCAACGGGTTTGACCAGCCTCTAAAGCATGTATTACTTGAAAATTGCTGAAATATAAAATGAAACATATTTTCTTCTTAATATAGTACCAGTCAATATTTAAATATCACCAAAAAACCCCCCAGGAAAAGCAGGATTTTTAACTTTTTGGATGTTTGACCCCAAAAAAAAGGGGTTTTTTAGGGGCATATTCATTTTTTTTTCCCACTGCACTTATTTGACTTTTTGCTGCTACTGCAGACCTTACAAAAACCACAAAACTGACCAAGCATGGGTGACAGATGGCCCCATTTTCCTTCTATCCCCTGCCCCCAAGAAAAGCTTCTAATAAAAATCAAATGACAATAACTAAACTATCACTAAATGTGATTAAAACCCCCCACAAGACTGCTTCGGAAATGAGGATGTTACTAGTAACAGAAATACCTTGTAAAAAAAATTGAAAATATAGGTTATGGTTGTTGGGCAATTAAAGATAGTTGGGGTTCATTGTTATTGCCATTTCCTTTTCAATGTGGTGACCATTGAAGAAGTTTTATTGAAAATTCTCTGTAATAAGTCCGAAATACAAAGAAAAAAAGGAAACAAAGGGCAATAACATGCTTTAAATAGAAGATGGAGTTTTTAGTTCTTGTGCACTGCACTTCCTATCTCTTTTTGTGTTGCCATTTATGAAGTTGTTTTGGAATTTCAACCAGTAGTTTAAGTTATGCTCCAGACAAGGAAAAGTATCAAAGCGGCAGTAACTCTGTAATTTTGTCAAAATGGAGTTATTGGCTCTTATGACCGCACTGCACTTCCCTTTTAATTGTCCTTGACAACTGTATGAAGTTGTATTGAATTCCAAAACAGTAAGTTTTTCAAGTTATGCTCTGGACAAGGAAAAGTAACAAAGGGCAGTAAATCTGTAATTTGTCAAATGGATTATGGTTCTTGTGCACTGCCACTTTCTCTCAATGTGCTTGACCATTGTTTGAAGTTATATTGAATTTTTCCAACCATTAGTCTTCAAGTTATGCTTCCGGACAAAAAAAAGAATAAAAAGTAAACAAAGGGCAGTAACTCATCTGTATTAGTCAAGATGGAGTTATGGTTCTTGTGCACTGCACTTCCTCTCAATGTGCTTGACCATTGCTATGAAGTTATAATGAATTCCAACAATTAGTCTTCAAGCTGTATGTAGTTATATTGAATTCCAACCATTAGTCTTTCAAGTTCTGGTCCGGACCAAAACCAGGTAAAGCAATGGAAAAGTAACAAAGGGCAAATAACTTCTGTAAATTACTTTAGATAGAGGTTATGGTTCTTGTGCACTGCACTTCCCTCATTGTGGTTTGACAAATTGTATGAAGTTTTTTGAATTCCAACCAGTAGTGTTCAAGTTATGGGCCCCGGACAAGGGAAAAAGTAACAAAGGGCAATAACTCTGTAATTAGTCCAAGATAGAGTTATGGTCTTGTGCCAAACTGCACTTCCTCTCAAATGTTTGCTTGACCATGTGTAGTGTAGTTATATTGAATTCCAACCATTAGTCTTCAAGTTATGGTCCGGACAAGGAAAATGCAACGGACGGCTGGACCGACCGACCGACCAACCGACCACCGGGTGACTCCTATATACCCCCCCAAACTTCGTTTTTGGGGGTATAAAAATAATCTTTATCACATGAACAATTTCATTTTGTTTCTTTAATTATTTAATGAGAAGAAAACAAGTATACATGTACAGTAAAGACTGTTTACAGTGACCTTCGATGGGAGAAAAGAAAAAAGGTCATTATAGACAGGGATCACGTGGACATCTCACATAATTCGTTTTATATGAACATATAACCAAAATTTTTTGAAAAGCAGGAATACCATACAAAAGGGGTTTAATTTATTTTTATTGATATTAAATTATCAAATATCATTTAAAAAAAACAAAAGGGATTAAAATTGCATGTATAATTGGGTAAGATTTAAACCAACCTAAAATTGATTTAAAAATTACATATTCATAAAAATTTTTAAATTTTATTTTATAAATCTGTTGTAAAAAAAAGTTTTTTTCAAATTTTTAATCAGCCTGTTTACTTAGGGTTTAATGTATTAATAAAAAATTCGATACAAATCTCCACATAATTTCTACAATAAATGCCCGAAAAAAATAAAATCAAAGGGTTTTAAAAAATAACCCCAAACCCTTTAAAAAACGTTTGGATTGTTTACTTTACTCCCAAAAAACCGCAGCAAATTTTGTTATGCATGTCTTTTTTCATTTTTTTCGGGGAAAATTGATTGAATCTGTCGCCATTTTTGTTTGTAATTGTCAACAAAACAGCCACAGTGTATTAGCGTGTCGCCGATGGTCAATGCAAACTGCCGTAGATACAACGCGCGTTCTGATTCGTCAATCGCATGAATACGTTTAATGAGAAAGATAAACATAGTGAACTCTTGCCTTGCGGCGTGTATTGAACTGTGTTGATGTTGACACGCGTTCTTAATTGAGCGGATTAACCGGTAATTGGTTGTTAATGACAGGTAAACAAATTATTAACGACCTAGCGGCGTAATCTTAAGTATGACGGAAATTATAAAAAATCGGGCGACTTTCAAAAATCTCTTTGAAACTTGAAGCAAAGTCGCTGATCCGAAGGCGACTTCTTCGCCAAAGTCGTCACCTAGTTTTCAAAGCCTTGCTCCCCCTTGCTAAAGTCGCTGGCACGGCCCTTTCAGAGAATACCGTAACGGGTGGACAAACATGGTCGTTGTACCGGACTAGACAGGGAGTGTCGCTAAAAAACGACCAAATTCTTTAAATATAGTAACAACTGTTCGGCGCACCTAACTATGGTACTAAAGACAGAACGGTCGCTATATACAGGGGTCGCCTAAGAACAGTCTTTATGTACACTGAAAACCCGACCGACTATAGTGCCACAAAACATATCCTCAGTAAGATAAAGAATATCTCTCAAAAAGTTCAGGCCATCTTTACATAATTATTATTAATATCTATATAATCTATACAAAAAGGCAAAGGGACTACTATTTTCCTTCATTACCATTCTCAACACACCTGTACAAGCCAAACATTCTTTATTATAGCAATCAAATCCATTTCATCAATTTGTTTGTGTATATTATCTAAAATGTATAGAACAAACTAGCTTTTTCCCAAAAGTTTTCAGGGTGTTTCTAAAAGAGGTTTATTGTATTCAAATAAAGCAGCCATACTTTTGATATTTTTACAAAGTTTCTAGCTGTAGTCATGTCACCACTATGCTTGGCTGCCAGAGCGGCTTTCTTGTACTGGTCACGTCTATCTACCAGCATTCTGTGCTCTGATGATTCTTCTACAATATATCATAATATATTATCATAATGTGCTTTAAGTCAGGCCAGTATATTAGTTTGTGCAGCCTACCTACATTCCCACTATTATTGTAATATTAGTTTCCAATGGGCCACTTGGAGTTATTCTTACTGTTAATTCAAGTGTACCATGTGATTAAAAATAAATTTTGTACTGTTACATAGGTCCACTTTGTAATGTTCCATGCAAGATATGTAGCCTAGCCTTTGTAAATTCAGAGAAAATTATTTTTCAAGTTTTTACTATATACATATAAGGAAAACCTATCAACCTAGAGGCAGAGCTAATTTTGACACTAGGGCATACATGCCATAACGTCCCGGATGCCCGGGATTGTCCCGGAAATCGGATGTCTGTCCCGGAGATGTCCCGGGCATCGATTTGATCCCGGAAAAAAAATCATGATATTTTGCAAAATTTTCATAAATTTTCTTAAATCAAATCTCGCACATTTCACCTCTAGATCGTAAAACATAATCTGACCTGGTACACATAATACACAGGAACGTTGACACTTACAAGTTTACAATATACAGCCCCCCAATTATCGACTGTCGATTCCCCTCGCAATAGATTCTTCATGCATCGGCAATTAACATTCTCTGTTGAATTCGGCAGCGTTTAATGGTCGGGTTAATTAATTGTTTACGGCCCTTAACAATTAACGTTAATCCCCGATAATCATTAATTTTTAGATCAATCGCTAACTTGCGGAAAGTCTAATTATTATAAACAATGTAAATATATCTATCAAATAAAAAAATTAAAGGTGTCAAATAAATCACCTTGCTGTGTTTGTTTTTATGACTGGAAGAATTGCATTACGTGACATGTAGTAATTATCATGACTTTAAGATATAACGGGTGAACAACATGGCTGCGCCCATTCACCGGGTTTATAACTTACAACTTACTTGCTTTTAGGGAATAATAAATTAATTAAAGAAATACTTTTTAAATGATAAATATGTCGACCTAAAAGACAACTTATAAAACTAGTAAGTTAACTGTTTATCATTAAAATTCAGGAGAAAGTCGTCCTAATTTAAAAACGTTATACGATTGACCCCCCCCCCCCTTTTCCACAACTGCCTACACATCCATTATTGCCGCGATGAAAAGTGTCCCGGAAAGCTGTCCAAAAATTATGGCATGTATGCACTAGGGGCAAAACTGGAACAACTTTGCTAGAGGACCTTTAGATGATATTATATACCAAATATTAAAGCTCTAAGCCTTGCATCTTCAGACAAGAAGATTTTTAAGTTTTTACTATATGTACATAGTGAAAATCAATGACCCCTGGGCAGGGCCAATTTTGACCCCATGGTTATAATTTGAACAATTTATGTAGAGGTCCGCTACACAAAGTTTCATGCAAAATATCTAACCTCTAGGCTCTAGCATTTGTCAATTCAGATAAGATGATTTTTTAAGTTTTTACTATATACATATGAATGTACACAGGTGAATTGCTATATGCAACCTCATCGCAGATGCTGCGGTGGCATAACAATTTTAGATTTACCTCATTACATCTACCTTAGTTACCAAAATGATATTTAGTTCCTGTTACATTAGTTATTTCATTTCTTACCTTGAGAAGATGGCCCTGAGGTACTGGCTGCTGGGTTTGGACAGGGGGAGCTGGGGCTGCCTTCCTTGGTGCTGGTGCAGGTTTAGGAGCATCTTCTTGTATCGTCGGCTGGAACGTAGGGTACAGGGTTCGGAGCTGGTGGTTGGGGCTGGCACGTTTTTGTGCTGAGATGGCAACTTGTGGAGGAATATCACCTTCATCAACTGGTTTACCCTGCCTTGCTTTCTTCAGCAAGTCTTGGATAGTCTGTAATTGAAATCTGATTATTCAAAATGTATTACAATAAAACTATATATGACTCTGTAGGCATAATCAGTTTGTCTGACTTTTCAACAGATATCCTATTACAAGCCACAGAGAAAAAAAAAACAACAGATTTTATAAGTTATGTAATGTCATATTACAGGTCAGACTTTTCTCAATATTGCCACAGAAAATGTAATCCGCATTGGTATGCAACCTGTCATTGTAAAAATATTTGAAGAGTCTATACAAAACACGGGTTTGATTGTACCTTTAATCCTCTATCAGCACGTCTTTGTTTGGAAGTATCACCAGAAGATGTAGCTGCATCTAAAGCATCCTTGTAATTCTGAAGCCTGTCCTCTAACACAGCTACCAGCCCACTACCACCACCCGAGGAGGATGGTGCACTGGCTGGCTCATCTGTTTCTTCATCTGACCCACCACCTTCAAGGTCTTGTAATTCATTCTGTAAAAATATTAAGGGGAGATCATCCAGAAATTACAGTTTTTGCAACCTAAGGTATGCTGTGTTAGGGTCCAATGCTCATAAAAAGAACATGTTATGGTCAAGGTTTAAGTTTCTCTGCAGAAAGACAAACAGACAGGACAAAAATGAAAAAACAATTCCCTTAATTTTTGTTTGCAATACAAGGACAATATAAAACAGACCTAGAATTCTGCAGGTGATGCTAATGTAAGGATAAGCTCCCTTAAAATGTTTAAGTTCAAATATCAAAATAGGCAAAAATGAACTGTCATTATGAGTGTACCAGTAATTCAGGATCTTCTGTATCAGACACATCTTCATCTTCTAGATCTTTCATACTGTCTGCAATCATCCTATCAAAGTCCATAGGATTTACTGGACCTAAATATATTAACAATAACATGACCATATAATATCACTGAGCTATGATGTATTAACTGGTGTGCATGTTGCTCTCAACATATGAAGACAACTCAACAACATAATCTAGAAAAATAAACATGCACATTCGAATTTTATGTAAAATTTTAAAAAATAGTTTCGAGTTTCGGTTAAATGATAAGAATTGCTGCTTGTGTAAACATGTATATATGAAGTCACTGTCAAGACATGTAAGTTAACAAGATTTTATTTGGCATGTTCATGTACATGTACATTCTTTTAATTTACATGTCTTAAAAAAAAATCTACATTCAATATTGTTTAGCAAGAACTGAACATCTGGCCATTTTTAATCAAGTAAAAGTAGCATTTCTCATTACATTGAAATTCTAAAGTATTAAATAAAAGTTACTCTATTAAAAGTACATGTACTACTGATCTAAGCATCTCAAGTCAAAAGTAAGGCCTAAAATAAAATGTTTCTTTCCCCTCCCAATACCATTCAACAAAAATGTAATTGCCAAACCAAACTTTTGAAAGAATTAGATAATTTCCACATACCTTTAGGTCTACGTTTTTTAGGCTGTGGTTTTCCTTGTAACGCCATAAGCTCCGCCTCCAAGTCTTCATCGTTATCTATATCCCCATATAACTCCTGCTCAAAATCTCCTAATCCACCCATGCCCATCTATAAATATAAATCATGACAAATTTCCATACAATTTCAATACAAAGAAGAAACAATTTACAACTAAATCACAGATACTTTATGGAACTATTACAATATTGATAAATCTTCTTTACAAGTAAAGATATTACCGAATTTACATTTCATGTAAATAAAGGAAGGTACAATGTAATTAGAAATTTATTTTCTATAAAGTCTAAGTCAAATTTTTCAATAAGAAATGAATGCATATATTTTAATGATTACATATAATGTGAACTAATATTTGCAGTACATAGTTTACATATTCTTCGATGTTTGAAAATTGTTTTAGAAGCAGAATTATATACATATATATAATTTCACTTAAGTGTAGTAACAACCTTAATTAAAACATACAGGATCTTTAACCTATACTTAAATTCATTATTATGTCTTCTTTGAACACATTTTTGCACTTTCAAAAGAAAAAATGCCCTCATTTCTGAGGCTTAATGTGCCATTTAACATCTAAACATAGTTTAGAATTGTGTCAGACTGCAATAGATATATGCAGTATGTATTCTATATTCACAAGTTGTCTAAAGTCAGTTTTATAGTTAACTGACTAAACAAGAAACTGATGGTAAACAAGTTTTCACACAATTCATATTGTTTTCCAAAGAAAAAATAATAATATTGGACTAAACTGCATCAAAAAATTTTTTTTGGCATTTTAAAGATATACTGGACATACAATGTCAAGTTCAGTCCACCAGGACAAGAAAAAGTTTTAAACCTGCTCAATTTGTGTGAATTAAAAAACCTCAGTCAATCAGTGAGTCAATATTGCAAGTGAACAGCAAAATATTGCCTAGAATATTCGCAATTCTTGGCTCTGTTGCACTGGAAAGAATATGCCCTTTTTACGCCTTACTTGGTTTTGAATTTTTGTAGCAGTGTAAATTGGAAAGATTGAGCATAAGTCACAAGGTTACAAATTGGGTCCATTCTTTCCGTAAGTATTGCTACCAGCAAGTTGTACTTGAAGGTCAAAAATCAGGAAATCTACCAGTCCTGTCAGGTGTATCCCAAGGCTCGGTATTAGGTCCCTGCCTTTTTTTGTATATAAATGACCCTCCTGATAGTGTTAAAGGTACAGTACAGCTCAAGCAATTTTTGCACTTTCCGCATTGTCACTGCGGACACCACTTTTAACTGCGAGTCGAAAATCACTGAGGACATACTATGGTCAGTCACAGTGAAAAATCACTGCGGACTGGTTACAAAAATTGCCTGCAATCCTTTGTGGAAAGTCACAGAGATTTGCCGTGATAAATATTGCTTTAAAAAAGTTTAAGTACATGTACAATGTACAACTTCACTCTTGTTAAAAAAAATCATAACAATTTTTTCTATTGCTTTAATAACAATCTTAAGATCTGATTATGTATAAAAATCGGTAGTTTTGAAGTTCCATTTGCGTAAAAAATGTAAAAAAATATCACAATCAAAATGCACATACAATAAATAATATGTCAATAATTCACGAATTCGAAAACCTAGCTTTACGACGTTTTCCGGTACTTTCTATACATAGCTCTGGGGAATTCACCGAATGGAGTGTAATAACAAACTCTGTTTTTGGCCCTTTTTTAAATTAACGAGAAATAAAAGTTATTTCTTTGTAAGAACATAATTAAATATCATTGTATGAATAATTCCATACAAAATGCATGCAGTAATGACTTGTCCGACAAGATTTTCACATTTTCTGACAAGCTTATATTAAAATTGTTTTGACTATACATGTAAAATATTTCTATCATAATTCATTTATGTATTTCTATATGCTGACAACGTTTTAATATTGATCCGATATGTCCAAAACAGTGGTCCGAAGTGTCTAACGCATGATCTGAAATGTCAAACACATGGTCCGAAATGTCCAAAACAATGGTCCGAAGTGTCTAACGCATGATCCGAACTGTCCAACACATGGTCTGAAATGTCCAAAACAGTGGTCCGAAGTGTCTAATGCATGATCCGAACTGTCCAACACATGGTCCAAAATGTCCAAAAATCTGGTCCGAAATGTCCCTAAATATGGTCCGAAGTGTCCCAAAATGTCTGGTCCAAAACGTCTATGGTCTGAAATGTCCTATTACCATAAAAAAGGGTGGACTTCTTTGATGATTGGACAGGTGTGTAAACATCAAAGATTGACAGATTCTTTTAAAGAGCCGACTAGTAATTTGTCAGAGGTCATCTCAAGTGTAAATTTTGTGTGTACCTTATTCAAGACACAATACCATCAAAAATCCTTCAATAATGTTTGTCTGTGTTTAGTTTAGCTCTAGTTTAAACATCTTTACTCGAGAGGCTTGATCCATTCTACAAATTCTAATTTGAACTTTGTCTTTTAAATCAAATTTTTGTTCACTTTTGATCTTCACACTTTACATGGCAAAAGATCTAAATCTAAAATGGTTATGGCTTCTCCTACAATTCTGGATTACAGTAAATTTAATAAATTATCCTAACCCCACCCACACTGTGAAAAGGCGAAGCATATGAAAATGAGTCAGACTCCAACAGCGTTTGATTATAAAACATTACCTGTGACATTAACTCAGCTCCCTTTCTCCTAGGTGGAGCAGGGGCTTCGCCCTTCTTTTTACCAAACATAACTTAAATTTCTTGAATAAGAAATTATTGTTTACTTTCCAACAAAAATATTAGAAAGTCGCCATATTGAATAAATGAACCCAAAGAATGTAAAACACCGTCAATAGTTTATTAAAACCACGCTCATGGGTGTCAACTTCACAAAATATTATCAAATATCACAACAATGCTGTCAAGACATGGTAGTAAGGTTCCATGCATTGTTATTATTAATTGTTACTGTATTTTATTCTAGATGACTTGGTATATAGACTATCATAGCCATAAGTGTTCGGCGCGTAACACGTTGATTGTTCACTTCCCCCGGGCCGCCCTCACCCACTCTTCAACCCTCCTACCTTTCAAAACCATGTAAACTGCAGTAGTTTTCATTTGAAACACGTTTTGATATTTGGTATATGCTTTTAATTCAATTTCCTTCATTTTCCACAAAAAAGAAACATATCTTCTTTGAAGTCTGAATTAAGAAGATACCTTAAGAAACAGTAAATACAAAAAATGTCGAACGACACATGCATATGCCCCCTTTCTAGCCCTTGACTCACAATATTGGTTATTTTGTTGTAGAAACTTGCCATAAATGGGTACATGGAAGTGTTCAGTTATGGAAAAAAGAAAAATAATGACCTACTAGTTATAACCAATTTAATCAATATATGTGAAATATAAATAGTTTGACCTTTGAACTAGTGATCCCATTATGACTAATAAATATGTTAAATATGAAGACTTTGTGATAAAAAGTTTTCAAGGTAATAAGCAGAAACCAGGGGCGTAACTAAGCTATTTTGGTATGTACTCCTTAACTAGGTGGGTTCGGGGCATGGTCCCCCGAGAATTTTTTTTGAAAGAGGAAGCGATATCCTGGCATTTTGTGACTATCAAGAGGCTATATTGACAACATATTGGTAACGATTTCAAACTCTTTTTGTTAATTTTAAAATAGGTAAAATTAACAAGTACGTTACATATACCATAGAACTTTTTTATATTTATAATCGATTTTTTTTGCAGGAAAAAATTGTCATTTTGCGACTTTCAAACTGATGTTATAGCAACAAATCTCCTGTATTCAGTAAATTTTAAATAAAAAAACGCTAGAAACGTCGAAAACTAAAGCAAGCATTTGTTTTAATTGAATTGATTATATGTCATGTTTGGGTACAGAGCCTTGCCTTCTTTAGAAAAGCCGGGTCCGCTGGACGGTATTGTCAAATTCACGTTAGTCCATCACATAAGCCACAGCTAACGCTGAGACTCTCGACAAAGATGAGTATATTCACACAATGCCCCAATGCTCTCTGAGGAAAGACTGTCATTCTGCACCTTCATAAGTAGCAACTGTTGTAACAATATATTATTTTAAGAACGATAATGGTGTGAAAATTGTGATTAAGTTCAGTGAGTGTTTTGGACTGTTAAATATATTTCATTACATTACAATACATTTTGTATATATAATAACGCGCTATATTACACGTTATATTACACGCAAAGATATTTCAAAATCTCCTTTCAGAAATGTCAGTAAATTAATTAAAAATTGTTGCATATAACATAGATTATGTGGATCATGTGAATACATTAAAGGACTTATGTAAGACCGTTTGTGATAAATTAAATTCATAAGCAGATATATGCATGTACGACTTTAATAATGATGTAACTTGCTTGATGACTCATCGCAATGTTTTGCTGACCACAGAGAATGATAAATTTAATCTCAACAACTAATTTTAGAATATTACTATTCTTTTAAATAAATGCATAAAATTGAGAATGAATTGTACATTCTTTGTCTTTTTCTGCCCTTTTTGGCACGGCAAAGTAATTCTCTCAATCAATTGATTAATATACCATTGAGAAATTACACCAATTTGTTACTTGTTTTCTGATTAAAAATCAAATATTCAGGGCTACGTTGGCAGAACTCAGCCCCCTACAGAAATCCAGCCACACCAGCAGGGCACCCAGAAGGCACCCAACCAAAAGCAGAAGAGGACACAAAAGGGCCGATACGGTATAGTAAAAAGTTTGCGGGTGACCTGCGCGCCGAATAAGAAGCATGTTGCGCAAAAACGGGCCACCAAGCCAATGCTAGGGGAATATCTCGGCCAAGAATAGGTTCTGAACAAGGCACCTTAAGCTTTTCATAACTTTCCTCCGTTGAATCTGCAATATAGATCATTTTAAAAGATATTAATTTATACTGTATATGTTATGAAATATTTATATAATGATTAAGTCGAAAGAGTCAGTGGCCCTGTATGTGCCCCGACCACAGTACCCCCTATGTTTTTATCACTTTTTTAGAACTTTTAGCGCATGTGATTTTTTTGAATACAGGATTGATTTGTACGCACGGGCGTACAGGAGTACGCCTAGTTACGCCCATGGAAACCATATTTACATTTAAAGCCCCTGTGACTTTAACCTTTGAACTAGTGGTCTCAAAATCAATAGGGGTCATCTACTTCATATGGCTATTCAATATGTGAAATATGAAGACTTTGTGATAAATTGTTTTCAAGATAATAAGTGGAAACTATTTTGAAATTAAAGACGCCTGTGACCTTGACCTTTAACCTAGTAACCCCAAAATCAATAGGGTCATCTAATAGATATGACCAATCAATATGTGAAATATGAAGACTTTGTGATAATTATTTTTCAAGATAATAAGCAGAAACCATTCTGACATTAAAGATCCCGGTGACACCAAAATCACTAGGGGTCATCTACTAGTTAAGACCATATACTATGTGAAATATGAAGACTTTGTGATAAATTAGTTTTCAAGATAATGAGCCGAAACCATACTAACATTCAAGGCCCCAATGACTTTAGACCTAGTGACCCCAAAATCAATAGGGGTCATCTACTAGTTATGACCAATTACTATGTGAAATATGAAGACTTTGTGATAGTTTTTAAGATAATATTTAGCTGAAACTATTCTGACATTAAAGGCCCCTGTTAACTTGACCTTTGAACTAATGACCCCAAAATCAATATATAGGGGTTATCTACTAGTTATGACCAATCACTATATATAATGGAAAACATTGTGATAACTAGCTTTCAAGATAATGAGCTGAAACTATACTACTTTTCAAGGCACCTGTGACCTTGACCTAGTGACCTCAAAATCAAAAGGGGTCATCTACTAGTTATGACCAATTCATATGTGAAATATGAAGACTTTGTGATAAATAGTAACCAATATAATGAGCCAAAACCATTCTAACATTTAAGCCCCCTGTGACCTTGACCTTTGACCTAGTGACCCAAAGATCAATAGGAGTCATCTACTAGTTATGACTGTCACCAATCAGTATGCAAAATATGAAAAGATTGTAATAAATAGTTACCAAGATAATGAGCGGAAACAATTTCGACATTTAAGGCCCATGTGACCTTGACCTTTGACCTAGTGACCCCAAAATCAATGGGGGTCATCTACTAGTTATGTCGATCCAATCACTATGTGAAATATGAAGACTATGTGATAACTAGTTTTCAAGATAATCAGTGGAAACCATATTTTTTCAAGTAAAAAATTTAAGTTGACAGGGAGATAATTCTTGCAATATTGGTACTAGAGTCATGAACCTTGTCACATAACATGTGGTTTATGATAATGATCATATATTTGAAGTATTTAGTTGATCCCTTAAGAAATAAAGAAGTGCCAGTAAAAAATGAATATCTTTAAGGAAAATTCTAAGTTCAAGGGGAGATATATCTGAAAGTATTGGTGCTAGAGTTATGAACCTTGTCACATAAGATGTGGTTGATGATAAGGAACATATATTTGAAGTTGATTCCTTAAGAAATGAAAAAGTTATAGTGAAAATATTTTAAAGCATCAAAACTTTACAGGGACTTTTGATATGATGGGACTGAAAATTTTTACCCATATAAATGTACCATTTGATGTAGGTTTAGACCTCTAATCTTTGTGCAAAATTTCAGATCATTCGCGCACTTCGTTTTTCCAGAATAATTATTCACATTGTAAATAAATGACCCAAAATGAAAAGCGTTTAAACGCTTTTCACTCAAATCGGACTAAGAAAAGTATATAAATACGATTTTCAATTATTTCAAAGTATATTTCTTAACTATCTTTGCATATATTTTTGTCTTAAAGTGGCCCAGCTCATTTATGTAAGAAATTCAATGTTATGTTTTTAGGCTTTTAAACCTCAGTGGAGTCCCTTTAATCTGAAATCTGGACGCGGACGCCGGGGCGAGTAGGACAGCTCTCCATATACTTCCTATATCCAAGCTAAATATGTCAGTTTTAAACCTGATTATCAATATATGTTCTTTTTTGTCACTTTTTTCAGACAATTTTCTATCAATATAATTTGTGCAGCAATCGATTAAAAGATGAAAAAGAACTTACCAGGCACAAAACTGCTATACCCATAACCAATAGATCTACTTGCAACCAGTTAATGGGGTGTGTTTATAATTTAAGACAATATTTACAAAATATTTATTTTACCATGCTGCAACAGTTTAATAAAATCATGGCATGTTAAATTTTACTTAGATGGTTTTCATTGGACAAGACATGTACTTAAATCATTTAGTTCTATAAAAATGTACTTAAGCCTGTGCTGAAACTTTATCTTTTGATGACATTTTATTAAAAAAAATATCAAAATGCCAAAACTACAATGTGCAGGACAGTAGCTTAAAGTAACAAATAAAAAAGTTATTGTAAAAAATTATTTTACTGCACAAAATTTTTAATTTAACATCTGGATGCGGACACAAGGGTGACTAGGATATCTCTCCATATGCTTTCATGAGTCAAGATAAAACGATTGCATTCATGATTGACTTTTTTTCAGGTTAAAAAAAACACAAAAATACATAATACACAATCTTTCAGTCTGATTTTATTGACACAATATGTACACATTATAGCATTCATCTAAATATTCATACCATTTTGGTTGTCCATGAAGTTTACGAGAATTAATATGGAGTATATATCTATATATTAAGTGTCTTTAAAAATATTGCACTAGGAGTTGGCAATGTCAAAATAATGGAAGTAAAATAGACTTAACAATAGTGACTTTACTTTTTGGCGTTAACATTCTTAAAAAATTCCAATGACTTATACTATTTTTACCTTTTGCAGTTTTGCATAAAAATTCAAATCAATCATTTTGTCTACATCAAATATCAAATATCAAACCTAACAATTTAAACTGTGTATCACCCCATGTAAGTTTCCACTCTGTCTTGATTGATCTAGTACTTTACTTAAGGGAACCTATCCAAATGACTTTGGTTTTATCAAAATTTACTTTTAGTCCAGAAATCTCTGAAGATATATTTAACATTTTTAGAGCATTATTTAATGATTTTTCAGAACCATTTAACAAAAGTGATGTATCATCTGCAAATTGTGTTATTATATATTCTTCATCATCTAGAAGTATACATTTAACATCATTACATTGTTTTATTCTAATAGCCAATATTTCTGCGCATAAAATGAAAATATACGGTTTAATTGGGTCACCTTGCCTACAGCCTCATTTAACTTAGAAGAATTTCACAGTGAAAATTATCAAAATATAATTTAACACTTTTCAAAGATGAGGAAACTTTTTTAAGATTTTCCCCATGCAATACCTCAATTTTATTATTGTTGACAATTATGACATTGGCAGGGCTGTTTAAAGAAAAGCAAAGCTGAAATTGATAAATAACTGAAATTTCAAAAGTAATAAAAAGAAGAAAACTTACTTTAATTCATACAAATTAGTGAAATTACCAACCAGCAAATATCGTCTATAAAGTTTTGTTTTTATTTTTACAGTCTGAAAAATACAATTCCTTCCACATGCAGAACTGCTCTTGCTGACATTTGGGCATATTTAAGTATCCTACGAGCAATAACTGCCTAATAACTTGAAAAGCAATGACAGACATCAGCCCGAAGAATAAGTAAATAACCCAGCGTTCGTAAGTTTGTAAGGCAGCCTTTCAAAAAGTCCATGTGTTCCAATTTCCTAGTGCGTAAGAAGTTTCCTGTGTGTCAGTGTATGAGTTGTGTCCTTTTCAGTTCCCTGCGTATCAGTGTTTTAGTAGTGCCCTGCGTGTCAGTGTTTGAGAAGTATCCTCTTGGTATAAGTGTTTTAGTAGTGCCCTGTGTGTTAGTGTTTTAATAATGTCCTGCGTATCAGGGTATGATTAGACCTGTGTTTCAGTGTTTGAGAAGTGTCCTGTGTATCAGTGTTTAGCGCTGCACCTGCGTGTCAGTGTGAGTAGTGCTGTGTTTCAGTAATTAAGTAAGGTCCTGCGTGTCAGTGATTGAGTACCCTGTGTTAGTGTTTGAGAAATGTTCTGTGTTTCAGTGTTGCAGTAATGTCCTGTGTGTCAGTAGTGTCCTGTATGTCAGTGTTGCAGTAGTGTCCTGTGTGTCAGTGTTGCAGTAGTAATGTGTCAGTAATGTGCTGTGTGTCAGTAGTGTCCTGTGTGTCAGTAGTGTCATGTGTGTCAGTAGCGTCCTGTGTGTCAGAAGTGTCCTGTGTGTCAGTGTTGCGGTAGTGTTCTGTGTGTCGGAAGTGTTCTTTGTGTCAGTGTTGCAGTTGTGTCATGTGTTCACTATTGATCTGTGTGTCAGTGTTTCACAAGTTTCCTGTGTGTAAGTGTTGCGGTAGTAATGTGTCAGTTATGTGCTGTGTGTTAGTGTCTTGTGTGTCAGTATTGTCCTGTGTGTCAGTAAGTTCCTGTGTGTCAGTAGTGACCCGTGTGTCAGTAGTGTTCTGTGTGTCAGTGTTGCGGTAGTGTGCTGTGTGTCAGTAATGTCATGTGTGTCATCGTGTCAGTATTGTCCTGTGTGTCAGTATTGCAGTAGTTTTCGGTATTGTCGTGTGTGTCAGTATTGCAGTAATATCCTATGTCAGTGTGTTCTGTGTGTCAGTATTGCAGTAATGTCCTATGTCAGTGTGTCCGGTGTGTCAGTGTTGCAGTAGTGTTCTGTGTGTCAGTAATGTCATGTGTGTCAGTGTTGCAGTAGTGTCCTGTGTGTCAGAAGTGTCATGTGTGTCAGTAGTGTCCTGTGTGTCAGTGTTGCAGTAGTGTCCTGTGTGTCAGTATGTGAGTTGTGTCTTTTGAGTTCGTGTTGTGTGTATAGTGTCATGTGTGTAAACATTTGAGTAGTGTGTGAGTAGTTTTTATTAATTAATATACGAAAGATTGTTAGTATTTTAGTGAAGTAGAAAGATTGTTAGTATTTTAGTGGAGTAGCGGGGGATCGAACTCGCAACCCCTAGATTTGTAGTCAGACAGTGTTACCACTGCACTACAGCGCCCGCTCTGATTTATAACTATTTTGGAAGTCCCTTTATACAAACTTGAAATTGAGTAATGCAATTTAATTTTCACACCTAAATAGTTTATATAGCTGTTAGCTTTAAAGTGTTTTACAATGGCTGACATTCGTATCCTTGCCCGAGGCGTTATGAAAAAAACGAGTAGTAAAAAAAAAATAAGTAAGACTGTTGACAGGCAATAAAAAAAGATGCCAGAAAAAAACATGTTTCGTTAAATAACAGGCGGACACCTAGGTGCATGACTTTATACTCCAAAAATTGTTCTGACTTTATAATAATTGCAAAGTTTTAAATGAGCTTTGAAACATTGTCAGTTGTACATTTAATACCTTAATGCTTATCACAGTTTAACCATAATGCTTCTCACAGTTAAGTTTGTTTAAGATTTTCCTGTTATATATACAGTTCGCATAAAGCAGATTTAGAAATTTACTTTTTATTTATTCAATTTATATCAATATTTTCTATAGTTACCAAAAATTCAATGACAACAATTTATCTTTATCTCAATAAGCCAGAATTAATGCCCTGTAATGCGTAACAATACAAAAGCGATCAGTGATCACATGTGTCGCCTCATGACAGCCAATTGCTTGTTTCAGCTATTGTAAAGCAGGAGACACTACAAGAGCTGTCACAGGAGACAGCGAAGCTCTACTAATTAAATTCTTGACGCAGTAAGGAAGACAAAACTATGAAATAAAAATCAATTGTGATATAAATATATTTCTTCTAATGGCATTATATGTAGTAAAACAAGTGCAGCGAGACAAACGTACGATTCCAATTTAGTACAATCTCGAATCTTATATTATATGCTAGAAATGATGTGCTATATATTACCTTTAACTTGTGATTGGAAGAATAACTTGGTATATGTTTTCTTTTAATCTGGTGCTTTAATAAAATTTGTCAGTGATGTGAGTAATGCTCGGATATTAGTGTTCTCTGTCTGAGAAATGCTCAGTAAGAAGTGTTCTATGTGTGAGAAATGCTCAGTAAGAAGTGTTTTCTGTGTGGGAAGTGCTCAGTAAGTAGTGTTTTCTGTGTGAGTAGTGCTCAGTAAGTAATGTTCTATTTGTGTGTGTAATTATCAGTAATAAGTGCTCTCTGTGTGAGTAATGCTCAGTTAATAATGTTCTCTGTGTGAGAAATGCTCAGTAAGTAATGATATCTGTGTTAGAAATGCTCAGAAAGTAGTTTTCTCTGTGTGAGAAGTGGTCAGTAAGCAGTGTTCTCTGTGTGAGTAATGCTCAGTATGAAGTGTTTTTTGTATGAGAAGTACTCAGTTAGTAGTGTTCTTTGTTTGAGTTATGCTCAGTTAGTAGTCTTCTGTGTGCGAGTAATGCTCAATAAGAAATGTTGTCTTGTGAGTAATGCTCAGTAAGTAATGTTTCTGTGTGAGAAATGCTCAGTTATTCATGTTCTCTGTGTGAGAAAAACCTCGGTAAGAAGTGTTCTCTGTAAGAGTAATGCTGAATAAGAAGTGTTCTGTGTTTGAGTATGCTGAATAAGAAGTGTTCTCTATGTGAGTATTGCTCATTAAGATGTGTTCTCTGTGTGAGAAATGCTCGGTAAGATGTGTTCTCTGTGTGAGTAATGCTGAGTAAGAAGTGTTCTCTATGTGAGTAATGCTCAGTAAGAAGTGTTATCTTTGTAAGTAATGCCTAGTAAAAAATATAAAAGTATTCTCTGTGTAAGTAGTGCTCAATTAGAAGTGTTCTCTGAGTGAGTAATTCTCTGTTAGAAGTGTTCTCTGTGTGAGTACTATTCTGTTAGAAGTCTTTTTTTTGTGAGTAATGCTCATTAAGTAGTGTTCTATGTGTGAGTGATGCTCAATTAGAAGTGTTCTCTGTGTGAGTAATGCTCAGTTAGAAGTGTTCTCTGTCTGAGTAATGCTCAGTAAGAAGTGTTCTCTGAGTGAGTAATACTCTGTTAGAAGTGTTCTCTGTGTGAGTACTATTCTGTTAGAAGTGTTTTTTGTGAGTAATGCTTATTAAGTGGTGTTCTCTGTGTGAGTGATGCTCAATAAGAAGTGTTCTCTATGTGAGTATTGCTCAGTTAGAAGTGTTCTTTGTGTGAGTAATGCTCAGTAAGGAGTATTCTCTGTGTCAGTAATGCTCAGTTCGCAGTGTTCTCTGTGTGAGAAACGCTCTGTAAGAAGTGTTCTCTATGTGAATAATCCACAGTAAAAATTGTTTTCAGTGTGCATTATTCTCAGTAAGCGGTGTTCTCTGTGCGAGATATGCTCACAAAGAAGTGTTCTCTGTGTGAGTAATGCTCAGAAAGTAGTGTTGTTTTGTTTGTGAGTTATGCTCAGTAAGAAGTGTTTATGTGTCATTAGTGCTCAGTAAGAAGTGTGCACTGTTTGAGTGACGCTCAGAAAAAAAGTGTTCTCTGTGTGAGTAGTGCTCAGTAAGTAGTGTTCTCTATGTGAGTAATGCTCAGTAAGAAGTGTTATCTTTGTAAGTAATGCTCAGTAAAAAAAGTGTTCTCTCTGTAAGTAGTGCTCAGTTAGAAGTATTTTCTGAGTGAGTAATGCTCTGTTAGAAGTGTTCTATTTGTAAGAAATGCTCAGTAAGTAATGTTCTCTGTGTGAGCGGTGCTCAGTAAGAAGTGTTCTCTGTGTGAGTACTGCTCAGTAAGAAGAGTTCTCTTTATAAGTAATGCTCAGTAAGAAGCTTTTTCTTTGTGAGAAATGCTCAGTAAGAAGTGTTTTCTGTGCGGGAAGTGCTCAATAAGTTGTGTGCTCTGTGTGAGTGATGCTCAGAAAGTAGTGTTCTCTGTGTAAGTAATGCTCAGAAAGTTGTGTTCTCTGTGTGAGGTATGCTCAGTTTGCAGTGTTCTCTGTGTGAGAAACGCTCAGTAAGAAGTGTTCTCTATGTGAGTAATCCACAGTAAGAAGTGTTTTCAGTGTGCGTAAGCAGTGTTCTCTGTGTGAGTAATGCTCAGTAAGACGTGTTTTCTGTGTGAGTTATGCTCTTGAAGAAGTAATCTACAGTGAGTTATGCTCAGTAAACAGTGCTGTCTGTATGAGTAGTGCTCAGTAAGAAACGTTCTCTGTGTTAGTAATGCTCAGTAAGAAGTGTTCTCTGTGTGAGTAATACTCAGTAAGAAGTTTTCTCTCTGTGAGAGAAATGCTCAGCTAGAAGTGTTCTATGTGTGAGATATGCTCAGTAAGAAGTGTTCTCTGTATAAGTAGTGCTCAGTTAGTAGTTTTCTATCTGTGTGAGAAATACTCAGTAAGTAGTGTTCTCTGTGTAAGATGTGCTCAGTTAGCAGTGTTCTCTTTGTGAGTTATGCTCAGTAAGAAGTGTTGTATGTATGAGAAGTACTCAGTTAGTAGTGTTTTCTGTTTGAGTAATGCTCAGTAAGTAGTCTTCTGTGTGTGAGAAATGCTCGGTAAGATGTGTTCTCTGTATGTGTAATGATCAGTAAGTAGTGTTCTCTGTGTGAGTGAAGCTCAGTAAGATGTGTTCTCTGTGTGAGAAGTGCTCGGAAAGTAGTGTTCTCTGTATGAGCAGTGATCAGTTAGTAGTGTTCTCTAAGTGTGAGAAAAACTAAGTAAGTAGTGTTCTCTGTGTGAGATATGCTCAGTTAGCAGTGTTCTCTCTGTGTGAGTTAAGCAGTAAGAAGTGATATTTTTGTAAGTAATGCTCAGTAAGAAGTGTTCTCTGTGTAAGTAGTGCTCAGTAAGAAGTGTTCTCTGAGTGAGTAATGCTCAGTTAGAAGTGTTCTCTGTGTGAGTACTATTCTGTAAGAAGTGTTCTTTGTGTGAGTTATGCTCAGTAGGTAGTGTTCTGTGTGTGAGTGATGCTCCGTAATTTGTGTTGTGTGTGTGAGTGATGCTCAGTAAAGAGTTCTCTTTGTGAGAAATGCTCAGTAAGCAGTGTTCTCTGTGTGAGAAAAGCTCAGTAAGAAGTGTTCTCTATGTGAGTAATGCTAAGTTAGAAGTTTCTCTCTGTGAAATAAATGCTCAGTTAGAAGTGTTCTCTGTGTGAGAAATACTCAGTAACTAGTGTTCTCTGTGTGAGATATGCTCAGTTAGCAGTGTTCTCTGTGTGAATTATGCTCAGTAAGAAGTGTTCTATTTGTGAGAAGTGCTCAGTAAGTAGTGTTCTCTGTTTGGGTAATGCTCAGTAAGTAGTGTGTCAGTGTAAGTAATGCTTAGTAAGTAGTGTTCTCTGTATGAGTAATACCCAGTAAGAAGTGTTCTCTGTGTGAGTAATGATCAGTTCTTAATGTTCTCTGTGAGAGAAAAGCTCGGTAAGGAGTGTTCTCTGTAAGAATAATGCTCAGTAAGAAGTGAGATAGTGATGCTTAGTCAGAAATGTTCTTTGAGTGAGTAATGCTCAGTTAGTAATGTTCTCAGTGTGAGAAATGCTCAGTAAGTAATGTTATCTTTGAAAGTAATGCTTAGTAAGAAGTGTTCTCTGTGTAAGTAGTGCTCAGTTAGAACTGTTCTCTGAGTGAGTAATGCTCAGTAAGAAGTGTTCCCTGTGTGAGTACTATTCTGTAAGAAGTGTTCTTTGTTTGAGTAATGCTCAGTAAGTAGTGTTTTGTGTGTGAGTGATGCTCAGTTAGAAGTGTTCTCTGTGTGAGTAATGCTCAGTAAGAAGAGTTCTCTTTGTGAGAAATGCTCAGTAAGTAGTGTTCTCTGTGTGAGTAATGCTCAGTAAGAAGTGTTATCTTTATGATTAATGCTCAGTAAGAAGTGTTTTCTGTGTGATTTATGCTCAGTTAGCAGTGTTCTCTGTGTGAGAAACGCTCAGTTAGAAGTGTTCTCTATGTGAGTATTACACAATAAGAAGTGTTCTCAGGGTGCGTAATGCTCAGTAAGAATTTTTCTCTCTGTGAGTATTACACAGTAAGAAGTGTTCCCTGTGTGAGTAATGCTCAGTAAGAAATGTTTTCTGTGTTAGTAATGTTCATGAAGAAGTGTTCTCTGTGTGAGTAATGCTCAGTAAGAAGTGTTCTCTGTGTGAGTAATGCTCAGTAAGAAGTGTTCTCTGTGTGAGTAATGCTCAGTAAGAAGTGTTCTCTGTGTGAGTAATGCTCAGTAAGGAGTGTTTTCTGTATGAGTAATGCTCAGTAAGGAGTGTTTTCTGTATGAGTAATGCTCAGTAAGGAGTGTTCTCTGTGTGAGGGATGCTCAGTTAGTAATGTTCTCTGTGTGAGAAATGCTCAATAAGAAGTGTTTTCTGTGAAGTAGTGCTCACCAAGTAGTGCTCTCTGTTTGAGTAATGATCAGTTAGTCTGTTCTCTGTTTAAAAGACTATACCTGTCGAAAAAATTTCATGTAATGTAATGAAATGCAATTTATAAAAGTGTTTTAGATAGTATGGCTGTGTTAGATTTTTCTGCAATTTATTAAACATTTTTAAACAATACTGCAATACGTACATTTATAACAATATGCGTGTCTAAGTACGTTACTTTAATTTAAACAATATGACTGTCTTAGAACTTTACTGAAAATCATTAAACTGTTATAGACAATATGCGTATTTCTGAATCTTTCGAATCATCCAGAAATAAATAAATTAAATTTACATTAACAGACTAGCTAAAGTTAAAAGCCGATGAATTTCAGAGCAGTGCTAGAACTTATCTCTCGCAGAATATGCATAACATGCAAATGTAACTGTATTTTTGACTAGATTATAATGGGAAGTTTGATACATATCATAAATGAAATAATTCAATTGAGAAATGTTACAACTTTTCTGATTACATAACACAATTTGATTATATTTTTACGCCAAATTATGAAAGGATGCATTTGGCGCGCTTTCGGTAACAGTTTTTGTCGGGATAGATTGATTTACTCATTCCATTGAAAAGCGCACAATTCATGGCTATTCAATGAGATAAATAATTTATAGATGGGTGATGTGTTCATTGTAATGACATAATTGTTTGCTTGATAATTGTACTTTATATGAACAGTATCTTTTAGTATTTGTGTATTGCATCATAATTCTTTAACCAACTATTTACTATTATTCTTCTATTCCGTTTTTCCTTTAAAAATCTAACTTTTCTTTACAAATCATGAGCATGTTCCCAAAAAGAAACAATTTAAACGCATTTTTTGTTCAAATAACATTTCATTAATTTCAGCTCACATTATGATTTTTCTAAGATATTTCAGTTCAGTGGAAAAGAATTCATTTATCACATTCAAATGTCATTAAAGAAATACAACACTTCGTCAGCAGCTGCAATGTGAAAATCGACAGATGCAAAAATTGTTATGTAACAATAGATTCACTGCAGAATGATATGGCTTCTTGATTTAATTACACCGTTGTGAATGGTGTATAGAATGATGAATTCGACGAGCTGAAGAAAATACAGTGCAAAATGCTAATAATTGATATGTTTTCCAGTAATATAACGTGGCATTGTATTTGTTAAAGGAATGATGCAATTAACTCGGCTGCACTTCTAGGGGTTGACTTTAAAAAAGTAATTTAGGCTTAACTATTATTGCTTTTTTATTCTCGTTCCGAAGGTTAGACATAAATTTTACCATTTAAATGCTGAGTTTATTTGAAATAGATTTGCCAGGCTTTATATTTTTGTAAAATAATTTCGAATTTTAAGGGATTTCAACACCAAAATACATATGTGAGCTTACAACAGTAATAAGGAGCGGCATAGCCGAGTGGTTAACGCGTCGGACTAGTACCCTAAGAATCTCTAGGGTCGTGGGCTTAAATCTTGTCACGGGCAAGGCCTTGTTTCACTGAGCAAGAAACTTTTAACTCAGCAGTATTCTATGCCGACAATTATGAAGTGAGTATAATCTATATGCACGGCTGTTGTAAATATTAATTATGCATTTACATTATTTTCATCATCATCATCATCATCATCATCATCATCATCATCATCATCATCATCATCATTTATCATCATCATTCATCATCATCATTCATCATCATCATTCATCATCGTCATCATTCATCATATTCATCATTCATCATCATCATCATCATTATTATTATTATTATTAAATTATCATTATTATCATCATCATTCATCATCATGCATCATCATCATATTCATCATTCATTCATCATCATCATCATCATTATTATTACTATTAAATTATCATTATTATCATTATAATTATAATTATTATTATTATTATTATTATTTTAAATACATTTGTATTTTAAATCAAAGAAAAAGCAATGCAAAGTAATATAAATCTGTTATCAAGATTATAAATTTTATAGAGAAGGATGAAAACCGGTTCAACTGGGCTATTTACAGCTAGTTAAACATATTTTAGCTATTTGAAATAACATTCTTTTACGACATTCAACATAGAGTAATAACGCCACGTATAATTCTGAAGTAACTGATATAAATTGGCGCATTTATGTATGTATCTATCGTCTAGGATCGTAATAAAAACAGCATTTATATATAAATATCGATCCGATTGTCTACAGAGAGTCACCGCTTGTATTTTTTATACAAATATTATCAATAATGATACGCGATCATTGTACGTAAGACGTCGAATTGCATGTGTATGTATTAACATGCTGTTTTTTTTGGGTAAAATAATCATCTCTTGATTATTTTGTACAATGCAGTAGTTTCATCTCCTATCTCAATCAATTGCCACTAATACTCATTAAGTTATTTTCCTTCCTTACGTTTATTTTAAGCTGCTTGGTTTTCAAGGACACGACCTATCTTTATGATCTTAATATAAGCAAAATTTACTATACTCACCAAATGAGTGACTTTCCAGATTTAATTCAATCTGATAATAAAGGGGAAAATGCGCATAATTTACGATTCTCTGTAAAGCACACTGATAATGTACCTATAAGCATTCATACTTCTTGCTATATGTTACGAATGCAATTTTGAATTCATCTAACATTGTTGTTATGACTTTCTGTAATCATGATAAATCCAAAGAATATAAATTATCAAGCTATTATTGCTATATGTAAGGCTATCTTAATCGATATTCAAATATTGCCTTCTAATTAACAAGTCTACACATATAAAAAAAAACAGCATATCTATTATGATGAAGTTAAGAATTAAATTAATTTTACATTTTTTCAAGTTTTCAACTTTACTTTAATCTTTACTCTGCTACTGGAACCGAAAGTGATTAACATTTGCAACCAATTAATATAGAGCCAGGCCAGCCTGCACAACCATGATGTCTGACCAGGTTCAGTACAATTGAATATTCGTATACACAAATTTGATAATGAACCGTTCCAAAAAATGGAAACTAGAAAAATTATTGCAAGAAATTCAGGTTAAGTTGGAGAAAACAAACGCAGTTGAAATCTTCCAATAATTTATGTGTAACATTTTATCCCCCATATGTATTACAATAGCATCTTAGTTATTAAAACATAGGCAGTATTTTTCTTTACTTGCAATTGTATTTGTATAACAGAGACTCAGTTCAAGTTACGTAATCGATTTACAATGATTAAGTATAACAAAATGCATCAAAATGCACGATATTCCGCATTTCGCTCATGTATACAATAATACATGCAAAAACAATACTGTGCTATGGGTCTTCATTTCACGCATCAATTGCTATATGTTAAGTCTTGTTAAACGATAATTTGGATAATTAAACCTTTAGTACAAAGGTATGTCTTCATCAAGACAAGAAGAAAAGTTGTTTTATAGCCTAATTTTTTATTAATTTACATTTAATTACGAAAACATGGTAGAGTTAAACTGCACAGTATGCTGATAAATCTCGCTTAAATTCAGATAATATTAACATTTATGCCTTAAAAACCTGCGATAAAGGTAGATAAAACATTAAGCAAACATTCTGCATTTGTGAAATTATCTTTATACAAAGCGCATGCAGAGAATTTTGAAAAATACACATTTTTGAAAGCACATTTACTAGCTTTTTTGTACACATTCATTGGTAAACGACCTTCCTTGTCTAATGCTCTCTATCACGTTCGCGCGCGTATCTATAAATAACCAAAGCGGTTTAAACCGAAAGTATCAGCTATTCATTCGCGCTTCATAAGAGTAGTGTTTTTGTGCGGCATTTAAATAAAACAGAGGAATTTAAATACTTAAAATGGCGGATACTGCCGTTGAAAGTCCAGTTGTAGCCGAGGAAAATGATAGTGCTAAAACAGAGGAAGTTAAATCTCCTGCAAAAAGGGCGAGCAAAGGAAAAGCAGCAAAAACACCAAAAACAAAGGCTACCCCTAAGGCAAAGGCTGTGAGTGCTAACAAAAAACAGAAGAAAACTGTGTCAGATATGCATCCTAAATACAGTCAAATGATTAACGAATCTATCGCGGCGTTAAAAGAAAGGAATGGATCATCAAGACAGGCAATTCTTAAATATATAATGGCTAATTATAGTGTGCTCCCAGATGAAAAACTAGTGAACAATCACATTAAGATGTCAATCAGAGCTGGAATTAAAAGCGGAAAACTGAAACAAATCAAAGGATCTGGTGCTTGTGGTAAGTTGAAATTATTTCATAGTTTTCATAAAAAAAGTTTTCCTCTGTTAATAATAGATATACGTACTGTAGAGATAGAAATTCAATTAATATTTATAATAATGTAGATTTATATGTCAAACTGCCAAGGAAACGTTGAAAGTTAATAAATATGGTTTACATTTTAGGTTCATACAAACTCGGTGACAAAGGCACTGAAAAGCCGTCCAAACCTAAAGCTGAAAAGGCGGCATCTCCTACAAAGAAGACAAGCTTAACAAAGGTTAAGAAGCCAAAGGCTGCTTCGAAGAAATCAAAAACACCGTCCAAGAAAGCAGCTGGTGGCAAAGCTAGTCCAAAACCTTCACCACAAAAAGCAAAAGCTTCTCCAAAGAAAACGACAAAGAAAACAAAAAGTCCAAAGAAAACAAAAGCGAAAAAAGCTGCTAAATCACCTAAGAAATCCAAGAAAGCGGCTGCACCAGAAGAAAAGAAAGACACTGAGGATGTCCCAGCTACAGAAGCAGCAACGAGTGAAAGTGACCAGTGATCTCCTGAGCGGAAAACTTTAAGTCGTTATCAATAATGATTTAACACTTGGCTGTGTAAAAATAGCTACATGTAATTTTATTTTAGAAAGTTGAGTTTTCAAAAATGTTCTATGACAAGGAGAACTTATGAACAGATGAATATGGCAATGATATGTAATTTATCAATATTAACATTCATGATATTTAGATCTTTTTTCAGTTCAAGTTTTATTATTCCATATTATAGTATTCCATTTTCATTCGAATTAACTTACTTTCTTTAATATTAATTCATGTTCATAACTTGTATTATGTGTATATTGTTTTCCAAAATGTGTTCATATTTTCCCATTATTGTTGATATTGTTTAGAATAAATTTGTAGCTACATGCAATGTAGATAAAACATGAATGTTTTGTTGTTCATACCATTAATTTCATCCTAAATTTTAAAATCCATCACTACTCAAGAACTCATATACATATATACTAGTTAATTAAAACACATTTGCACAAATAAAGGTTACCATTTCAGAAAAATAAGAAAACGGTTCACATTTGTTATGCTGCATAAGTCAGACAATTATCAATACTGTTGATATGAGGTAATGTTTTACCTGTAAAAGCAAAAGGAGATAAGAAGAGAAAAGATAGAAAAAAAAACATAAGAAAATACAAACGCACTTTCACTATGTCATGTGATTACAGTGCGGCCGTTTACCAATTACCCTATTTAAGTCTTCCTTCTATACAGTAGAGCAACAGTTTTTAGCAATAGCAAAGATCGTTATCTTCTACTGGGTTTGTCACTACAAGGGTTGTTACTATACAATAATAATGAACAAAAAACAAAAAGTGTATTTTAATATCGCATAAATTCAAGCATCATGTAATGTTGGTTAATACATGTTGGCAGTGACTGTGATTATGAAAACTAGTGTATTGTTAAGCCAAATTGTATATATATGTATAAAGTACACTGTTAAAATCAGCAGGATGTAGACTCACTGTTTTCCTTTCCGTTGTCATAACGAAATATATTCCTTGAAAAATACTGAGTATTTGACCGTCTAAAAAATGAACAATAATCTACATTTGATCATGGAAATCATTTCAGTACTGAGTCACACATATATTGCTCTATAAAAATAGTCTGTCACATCGAAATGAATATGAAAATTGTCTTGTATGAATTAACAAAACGAGGTTGAATCATAAATAAACCATGTTTTAAACTAAAAAAATCACCATCAAGATCTTTAAGGATTTACACTTAAATGTTTACCTTTCTTGTAAAAGCAAAGTTTGATTTCCTTTGTTTATTATTCGTAGCCGTTGCCGAAGGACTGACTCTTCATTTGAAGATGAACGGGAGAAAGCAAGTGCCATGTTTCAAAAATGTCATAGAATTATAGTCTCGTGATCGTTTCATGATTATTTTACAAAGCCGGATCTACAAGATGTTATATCTTAGTTGCTATGCATGATGCAAATCTTTAAATAAGAAGAATGATAAGAATCAAGAACATTGAATAAAAATAGTACTTATTTTAAAGCGGAATAGAATTCCGATGTATTTCCAACAGATGTATTTCCAACATGTATTTCAAAACGTCACGTTTTTGTCCACTATAAAATTTTAGGTCTGGGGTTTTGACGTGTGAAGTTTTGTTGGAGAATACATGTGTCACCAGTTAACGCCAAGGTCGATAGGTAGCTTGCATTGAGCAAGTATTCATATTGTTATTAAGTACTATGCCGTGTGCAATTTATTGCATGTACCTGAAATTAAAAATCATGAAGCGAATTTATTAGTAAGTAATTTGATTAGATTGTTCTTACATTACAAATATGTGTAGATACGTTGGATTTGTACTGTGCATGGATTTTCTCAATAGTACTGAGCGGTATGTATTTGAAAATATTTCTTTACCACATTATCTAAAAGCTAATCTAAGATAGATAAATCGCTGTATGTCGAAAGTCATATGCCGTTTTTTATCAACTAGGATGTTGACCAAAAGGGTATCTTGAGCTATCCTGTCTTATAACATCGTAAAAAAATACTTGATCTGTAGTAGGTTCTGGACGAACAGTTCTGTAGGAGAGAAAAACGGAATCCCTGGAGAGCGACCAAAACGGCAAAATGTTTAGTGTTGCAGACTCGGTTTGATTGAGGCTCTTCACCACTGGGCAGTGCCGCTGTAACATTAAAATTTGACCCAGTTGAAAAATTGCCCCATGGGTCATTTTACAACGGATTTGGAAACAACCACGCGTGAAAAATGACCCTCGTTGAAAACTGATCAGTAGGCCATTCTTAAACATTTATAAATTCAAATTATAGTGCAAAACATGCCTATATATACGGTCATACATGTACACATAAACAGTAATATTTCTGTATTCCTTTCAGATTTTTAAGTGATGAAAATCTTTTAATTTTATTCAAGTGGACCAGGAGTTAATAACAATTTGCCAATTAATCGGCAATAACTAACTGATAATGTACAACTATGGTACTTATATGTAGTGAATTGTAATATTACATTTCACGCAGAATAATCTTTAGTGTTGTAGTTTTAGCATTGTACCTTGTTTAAGTTTGATTTAATGATTGCCTTTGTGTGCGAATTCAAACTTCATTTGTTGTCTTTGTTTATTACTATTAATTTGTTGGGGTAGATTTGTATCAGTCTGTGTATATTAAGTATGGTAACCCTGTGAAAGGTTTCCTTCATAAATTCTGGACAAGAGGCCTGCAATTGTTGAGTTTCTGAAAATCGATCATCGGTTATCATCATAAATATTCCAGGAATCAGTCTGTTTGATTCTGGTATGGTGACTTGGTCAACACTTGTCATAAATATAGAAGGCGTATTTCTTATAAATACCTGTGCAGGAGTTTAACTTTAAGCTTTACGTTATTTTTGGGTTTAATAATGGAAATATTCAGCGACTTGTAAGAGAAACACTATCAATTTAAGAAGATATATAGATAAGAAATTTAGAAATAATATGTATATCGATGTATAAACGATGTTAGAGAACAGTGATAACTGTTATTTGTGTATTTCATCAAATGATGGACTTAAATCGTAATTATGAGAAAGAATCTTAGCTTCAGTAAATACGGCGGTTTAGTTATCGTAACAATATTTATGTTTTCCGCTATCAAAGGGAGTCGCCTGCTAATACTTCTACTGTCATTAATGTTTAAAAGATATCACACTTAAAGAATGAATATTAACTGAAGGATTTCAACAGCCGAATTATATCTAAGTCTTTTGTACCGCGCGTTTGTATTACTGTCATTCCATTGATCGGTGAGTAGATACGATTAGATAGGTGTAGCAGACGCAAAATATTTACTGATATTTACTGGTATAAGAAACCGTTGACTTTATAAATGTATCTAGGGTTAAATGGAAAGTTTTTGTTACCTATGGTCTATATTGCGGGAATGTAAAACTATCGGTTTCAAAGCGCGGGAAGATATGAATTCATTATGGACATAGATCGATTAATTTATACACACCATATGGACTATAAAGTCATTATTGGCGTCCGCGCCGAAGCGAGGCGCCCCTTTATGGAATGAAATCAGATTTTGTGAAAGGGCGACAGCAACTTCTCGAGCCTTTTAGTTGGTCATAATAAAAGCCGATCATTCCGATCGGTATGAGGGTGCTTGATTATTATTAATAAAAAATGAAATGTCGCGATATGTACAATGAATAGCGAACTGGAGGATTTCGCAATGCAAACATTTTCAAATGCAATAACCTTTTCCGTCTCTTCGGTTTTTTTATTTATCATTTTGTAGTACACAGTGGGTTATCATGGTATGTTAAAATAGAATGATGAGTTGATGACCTAAATATTCCGAAAATCTATTTATAGAGGGATGTACTCCTATCGGTAATTCCGGTCTCTCCCTGTCTATTTTGACCGGGATACTAGTGACCACACGTTTATTGTCCGGTCTCTCCCGGTTTTGGAGTAGATGTTTGATATCGTTACAGAACAGAACAAATATTTTACAGATAAATAAGCTTTTTTCCAAAATGAATGTTTGTCACTTAGTTTGGTTACAATAATTAATAAACATAGATCAACTCTCAAATTTATTGATTATTATTATACATAAACATACAATTCGGAAAAAAAAACCAACAACAACAACAACAATAGCATGTTTAATTTTATCTATATGAGGTAAAAACAATAAATATGTACAATAATTGTGAAAAAAGGTACATTTTTTATGATTTTAATATGACACTATCAACTTTGAAATATTTTATTTAATTTGTTATTCGTGTTTAGTAAAGATGCCGAGGAATTATTCAAAGTTACAAATTAGATTTTATTAATTATTTAATTGATTGATAATTTAAAAAATGACATGTACATGGTTTAAGAATAAACAATATTATATATTGAAAGATTAACCATAATTTACTGACTATTTCCAGTTAAGTTTTGACTTATAATCGTCGGTCAATATGACAATTGAATTCTTAAAATTTATTTTACAATTTTAATAAAAAAGAGTAGTAAACGTAAAAAACTCAGTATTAAAATAGCACATAAAAACACAAAAAAGAGAGGAAAACAATATTCATAAAACCTGTATACTGTTTACAATTATTGTATAATAAACAATAATGCTCAACATGACATGGTATAACCAGTGTCATATTTTTACTAAGTGTGAACAGATACCTTAAGAGGGGGTCTTCGCTAATAGCGATTACATAATAAGGGGCAATTCCACAAGTGTGGTGTTGATCATGCGTTACACATATGGATTATAAATGATTGTATACATGTATATCCGTTGCTATTAATAATCACGATCATCAAGAAATAACAAGTAATATTCTAATCTCTAGCATGCCAATCAAAGTTCATAATGAACAATGTCTTCCGTCCGTTCATTCTGGTTAAAACCAATTAACCATTGAAAAGTTTATAAGAATATCTTGACATCATATGTCTACTAGTTCATCTTCACTTTCTGCATTTCTTGCTAAAAAAATGGACGCCCTTTGATGCTTTGCATCAATGCTTTTCTTGTAAACATAATGTTAAGAGAATATTTCTTAAAACCATGGCTATCTATATGTATTTTAATGAATTTAAACAGTTGATTAATTAAATTAGTTCGTAAAGTGACAAAGAAAACTTAGTTTGAAAAGATTCTTCCTCTGTGGAAATCTCGATGGGCATGTCGGATTTCGTCTACATATACCAATCTGTTGGAAATAATTGTCTTAAACTTTCATAAAAACAAGTTCCCTCTCCAACATAATAATTATCTTGCCTTTCTCGCCGAAGTAGTTCGCGTTGTGAATCATTTTTATGACGGCTCTGAGAGATTCTGTTTCTTCTAAGTGTTTCCCTTCTACCAACGTTTAACTAAAATTTAACTAAACGTTAAAAATGACCCTAATTTGATCAAAATTTAAGGATTGGTAATTTCTCAATGACCTTTTGATCAAAATTTTATGTTGAATTGTTGGTAGGGTTAATTCTGAACGTTGAAAAATGATCCATTGGGTCAAGTCAATTTTCAACGGGGTCAAAATTTAATGTTACACCACAATTTATTTATCCTAGTACACCTTTTTTAATAAGCAGTTTTGATAAGGAAGTAAGAGATCTTTTAAGCCCTAAAATGCCCTTTTTTAATTTCCTCAAAAACTTTTTATTTATTTTGTCCTTTTACAGTTTATATATAAATGTATCATTAGCCATTGTATTAATTGAATTAAATTTTGTTTCTTCTATTTTGTCAATTTTGAATACAAGTGTCCTTTAAGGTATATAACTGACCTCTGTTGTCAATTTTAAAGTTTCTTACAGTGCCCATTAGGGGGTTCATACCTTAAGAAGCATCCACAGATGTGTACATACGGCGGTAATCATGGCGCCTTCTATGTTACACAGTAGTGCCATTCCATGAGAAGCGGCGTATGCTCCCCAAGTAAAAGAAGGTGTGTGCCCTAAACGAGAATATAAACAATGGGCGGAACTAAGTAAAATAGAATTTTGAAAGTGGATCTGAGGTTATGAAGCCTGCATATCACAGACAAGACGTCAAAAGACAAATTTAAAAAAACAGTCAACATATCCTAAAGGTGATTATACAGTATTCAAGTAGGAATACTGGAACCACCCAAATTGAAAAAAGGCGAAATAGAAGAAACTAAAAATATCACAAACATGTATACACAACAATTATGTCATCCTGAACGATCTTCGAGGATCGAAAATATAACATCTTTGATTAAATGTACGGGGCGACTTTTACAGCCGCCACATGTCACAAATTTAACACTGATGTGACAATAAAATAGAAAAAAACAGAACCTAAAGAAAGCCCAACAATACAAAATTGAAAATGTTGCAGGCTCAGTTTGACGATACTGAAAAGTGCCAGTTACCTTCAACGCCCTCTAACATCATCTTAAGCAAAATTCAACATTTGAACACAAAAGTGGTAAAATCTTGAATTTAGAAATTGAAAAATTTACAAAAACGTAATTGAAGTTGTTCAAGAATTTGTACATTTCTATAACCCAAACCCGCAACCATGTAATAAAATAGGTATAACTATATTAAACTGTATTAAATAAATGTAACTGATCAGATTTTGGGGAATGCAACTTTCTAGCTTTTTTAATAACAGAAAACAAAGCCTGATCCAGATTTTGGGGTATGCAACTTTCTAGCTTTTTTTATAACAGAAAACAAAGCCTGATCAACAAGTTTTTTTCTTAGCTTTATCAACTTCACCATTGACATTAAATAGTACACATAAGTATGTTAAACCATCTAAAGTTTTCAAGTTTTTACCATTGTAAGTAAAGTTAAGATTCAGATGTTCAGACTTACGTGAACTGAAAACAACTGTTTTCGTCTTATCTTTTTTTCACATTCAGATCCCATTACTTACAATAATCATACATGGCATTAGGACCATTTTGTAGATAGCTAATAAAATGGTATCATCAGCATGCAGTAAGGTAAACACCAACAGTATTGTCAGACAATTAACAGTTGCTCTAGATAGCGTAGTCAGCCTTTCCATTTTGAACAAATCATTTTATTATATAAATACAATATCGGTGACAAATTTTCACCTTCACGGACATCGGTATGACTACTAAAACTGTGACAATTTATTATTAACTTTAACACATGACTTTGTTTTATCATACATATAATAGATAATCTTACTTTCCGACAGAAATGATGATATTTTGAATGATGAAATCAAAGAATGTTAAACATCGTCAATAGTTTACTATAACCACGGCTTTAATTCAAGTACTAAACAACCGTAGTTCGATGGGTGTCAAGTTTACAAATTATTATCAAATATCACAAATTTGATAATTTTCAGCTGTCAAGACATGCTTTTTAAGGTTCGATACATTGTGTTTATTAAATTTTATTGTAGTTTTTCTAGATGACTTCGTGTATAGGCTAATTTGGCTATAACTGTTAAAAATAAACTATATCTTATAGTTTTATATACATAACTCTGTGAAAAAGAAGAAGAATTTATCTAAGTTATTTAAATCTTATCTAAGTATGCTTACTAGCGCTAATCTTTAATGTGTCCTGTTTTCCAAAACTTTGATGTTAAGGCATAAGATATCGATGTGACTGTCTTACGCCAGTGAAAACATAACACCCTTCCAAAGTTATTCTTACTTTTGTTTTAGTTAAAACATTTCAAATATAAAGTCTTAAACATTAAGATACTTCAAAATGCTTTAAAAGGACCAACATACAGCTTCTTATTGCCCTCCATTTGTATTTTTAGGAACAAATTCTTGTTGTAATACAGCTCTTCTTTAAATATTTGTTATTTCAACAATCTCATTAAAATCATATCCTTACTGTCGCTTCACTACCCTACGCTTGAAGCGAAGAGTTACGGTCGGATTTTAATGAGATTGTTTTTTTATTATATTCTTTTTGATGCTTAAAAGGTTGAAGACATTGAAATTTATTTGGATTGGATAAACACTAGTTGATTGCTTTAGAAGCGGCAAGGATAATTGTTTTTTCTCAGTATTAAGCACATATTTGCCTGCCTTTCTCTTAAAAATAATGAATATAAACTCAGGCCTATCAGTTGTTAGAAAAGAGACGTATTGTTATTGTCTTGTTTAATTTTTTTGTTTTATAAAACTTTCGACCTTTTTCGATCAAGAATATTAATAGTGAAATGTTAAAATTTTGCAGCAAACAATATTGAGGCTGGACAGACTTAATGAGTGTTTTAGTAAGTTTGGTTCTATGCCCATCTCAGTGTTAGAATATTTGTCTGGTTTCCCTGTATTATTGATACTAATACGATTATTTTCTGTGTTGAGGATTGAACGCCGCTAAAGCTGGTTCTACCGATGTGCTCTTTTAAATAATCTTTTAAGCGTAGGCGTAATAAAACAGAGTATGCGATTCTTAACTATCGTTTAGTACTTCTCGCTCTCAGACAACAGCAGGCCCTTCACATATTTTAAAACTATTTTTGGTTTACAATTAAACTATATTAACGCGTTTTTATGCAATCCTAGTAATTCTCGTATTGGTTAATGGTTATACGTCTGTTATATGAAACTCATATTAATTATCAGATGATTCGGTTGAAATAACTCGGAATAAGTTTAACACTTGGCCGGAGTCTATGTGTACGTGATTAGGGTATGAAACAAAACATGTAAGCAAGCATCTTTTGACACTGTGAGTTTTTTGTCACTCTCGGACAAGTCTTCTGTCGTAAAACATAAACTACTGTACATCTCCAATTTTATTGTTCACAAACATTTTCAGACATTATAAAATACAATTAAATTAACACAATACGACAAAACTGTTTCCTGCAATGCAGATAAATACTAGTGTTTATATAACTTATAATGTATAAATCTGAAAATATGGCCCTTCTCTTGTACTCTATGCTATATATTCAATATCAAGGTCAGTAAATATACGTGAATTAAAAGTTTGAACTTGCTCATCATTTAATATTTCCATACCACGGATAGTGCAGATCATGATCCCACGGCGCGGACAAATCTTGATCTACACTGGTTGCATGGGTGGAAAATGCACGAATTAATTTACCCATATGCAGACCGATTCGGATTCTAATGAAAATATAATATAAATAAGCACAATTAAACACATATCTTATCGAATAGAATATAATATTTTTATTATCTCATGTGATGAAAATATATTTAGTCTTCATCGGGAGACTGTTCATTATGAATTATTTTCATTTCATGTTCATTTTGTATCAGTTTCCTAGTTTTTGAAAAATATAATATAGCAGCTCCGAGGACCATTCCAGGGATTAAAGCACCGAACGCAACAGCTGCCATGGAACCTGTAAATTAATGCATACAATTTTAAAATTTCTAATGAATAATGCCAAACCAAACATAAATATTGCCATCAAGAGTGTCGGTTTTTATCAATGATTTACTAAGAGTATCATAACAATATCTAAATCATTGACAATAGAAAATAATAGAAAACTCCTTCTAGCGAAGAATACGCAAACAAAATGATACACTTATGCCATCTGACATCCTCCCGACTTCATTATAATCTTTTAAAAGAAGATCCTAATCATGTACTGTAAAAGTATTTGCAATATTATCCTGAAAAGCAGCGAAGTTTTGTTATGTTCCATACATACTTATGCTAGAAAATCCATATACTCCGTAATTAACTCTGATAGAATTGTTGCACTGAGAGAAAATCCTATTTCCTTTTAAGTATAGATAAAAAAGTTCACAGTACCTGAACTATATCCATTCTTTATTTGTGCTGTTGCAACACTTGATGATGGCCCGACGTATGATAAATGCCCTGTAATAAAGAACGATATATATTGTATAACCGACATTTTACGAATATAGGAAGTAATATATAGTGAGTTTAGTTCATTTTGTGAGTCCTTATAGTTGTGTGAAAAGAGACCAGCTTATTGAAAGCAATGCACAATGAGCAATGTTAATCACACAAGAAGTATTCTCTGTGTGAGTACTGCTCAGTAAGTTGTGTTTTCTGTATGAGTAATGCTCAGTTAGGGGTGTTTTCTCTGTGTGATAAATGATCAGTAAGAAGTGTCCTCTGTATGAGAAAAGTTCAGTTAGAAGTGTTCCCTGTGTGAGAAATGCCCAGTTAGTAGTGTTCTATTTGTGAGTAGTGTTCAGTAAGTAGTGTTCTCTGTGTGAGTACTGCTCAGAAAGTTGTGTTCTCTGTGTGAGTAATGCTCAGTTAGGAGTGTTCTCTGTGTGAGTACTGCTCAGTTTGTAGTGTTCTCTGTGTGAGTACTGCTCAGTTTGTAGTGTTCTCTGTGTGAGTACTTTCTCTGTGTGAGTACTGCTCAGTTTGTAGTGTTCTCTGTCTGAGTACTGCTCAGTAAGTAGTGTTCTCTGTGTGAGTACTGCACAGTTTGTATGGTTCTCTGTGTGAGTACTGCTCAGTTTGTATGGTTCTCTGTGTGAGTAATGCTCAGTAAGTAGTGTTCTCTGTGTGAGTAATGCTCAGTTTGTAGTGTTCTCTGTGTGAGTAATGCTCTGTAAGTAGTGTTCTCTGTGTGAGTACTGCTCAGTTTGTAGTGTTCTCTGTGTGAGTAATGCTCAGTATGTAGTGTTCTCTGTGTGAGTACTGCTCAGTTTGTAGTGTTCTCTGTGTGAGTACTGCTCAGTTTGTATGGTTGTCTGTGTGAGTACTGCTCAGTTTGTAGTGTTCTCTGTGTGAGTAAAGCTCAGTAAGTAGTGTTCTCTGTGTGAGTACTGCTCAGTTTGTATGGTTCTCTGTGTGAGTAATGCTCAGTTATTAGTTTTCTTAGTGTAAGTAATGCACAGTAAGTAGTGTTCTCTGTGTGAGTACTGCTGAGTTTGTAGTGATCTCTGTGTGAATAATGCTCAGTAAGTAGTGTTCTCTGTGTGAGTACTGCTCAGTTTGTAGTGTTCTCTGTGTGAGTACTGCTCAGTTTGTATGGTTCTCTGTGTGAGTAATGCTCAGTAAATAGTGTTCTCTGTGTAAGTAATGCTCTGTAAGTAGTGTTCTCTGTGTGAGTAATGCTCAGTTTGTAGTGTTCTCTGTGTGAGTACTGCTCAGTTTGTATGGTTCTCTGTGTGAGTAATGCTAAGTAAGAAGTGTTCTCTGTGTGAGAACTGCTCAGTTTGTAGTGTTCTCTGTGTGAGTAATGCTTATTAAGTAATGTTCCCTGTGTGAGAAATGCTCAGTAAGTAGTGTTCTCTGTGTGAGTAATGCTCAGTAAGTAGTGTTCTCTGTGTGAGTACTGCTCAGTTTGTATGGTTCTCTGTGTGAGTAATGCTCAGTTTGTAGTGTACTCTGTGTGAGTAATGCTCAGTAAGTAGTGTTCTCTGTGTGAGTAATGCTCAGTTTGTATGTTTCTCTGTGTGAGTAATGCTCAGTTTGTAGTGTTCTCTGTGTGAGTAATGCTCAGTTAGTAGTGTTCTCTGTGTGAGTAATGCTCAGTTTGTATGGTTCTCTGTGTGAGTACTGCTCAGTTTGTATGTTTCTCTGTGTGAGTAATGCTCAGTAAGTAGTGTTCTCTGTGTGAGTAATGATCAGTAAGTAGTGTTCTCTGTGTGAGTATTGCTCAGTTTGTAGTGTTCTCTGTGTAAGTAATGCTCAGTTAGTAGTTTTTTTAGTGTAAGTAATGCACAGTAAGAAGTGTTCTCCGTGTGTGAAGTGCTCAGTAAGTAGTGTTCTCAGAGTGAGTACTGCTCAGTTAGAAGTGTTTTAATCTTTGAGCACTGTGTGTAGTATGCAATGTGTTTGTAGTGCTCAATTTGTAATGTGCTACTAGTGAGAAGAGCTAAGTATGAAATGTTCTGATTCAGGTTAACTTTCAAAGTTACTATATTTATTATCTTATTAAAAATGGACAACAAATTGTTATGTAACTGAATGTTGACCCTTTTTTCAGCTGTCAAAGCTGAAAAGTCAAGCATTTTCAAACGTTTTGTAAAAAAACGAAACAAGTAAGACTTTTGCCAAGCAATTGAATTCCCAACCGAAAAGGCTTTCTTTTTAGATGAAATTAGGTGAAAAATAATATATCTGTTTCTAGTATTCTTATCATATGACTTAGGAGAAATGTGCGAACAGGGATTTTTAGCTCACCTGTCACAAAGTGACAGGGTGAGCTTTTGTGATCACTTTTCGTCCGGCGTCCGTCCGTCCGTCCGTCGTCCGTCCGTCGTCCGTAAACTTTTTCTTTAAATGACATCTCCTCATAAACCGCTGAGCCAATTTCATCCAAACTTAACAGGAATGTTCCTTTGGTGGTCACCTTTAAAAATTGTTCAAAGAATTAAATTCCGTGCAGAACTCTGGTTTCCATGGCAACCGATAGAAAAAACTTAAAATATCTTCTTTTAAAAAACCCAAAGAGGTAGAGCTTAGATATTTGGCATGAAACATCTTTTAGTGAGTGTCTATCAAGTTTGATCAAATAAAAGCCCTGGGGTCAAAATTGGCCCCACCCCAGAGGGTCATTGATTTTCCCTATATGCATATAGTAAAAACTTAATAAAATCTTCTTTTAAAGAACCCATAGAGCTAGAGCTTAGATATTTAGCATGAAACATTTTCTGATGGGTGTCTACCAAGTTTGTTCAAATAAATGCCCTGGGGTCAAAATTGGCCCCGCCCCGGGGGTCATTGATTTCTCTTATATGTGTATAGCAAAAACTTAAAAAATCTTCTTTGAAAAAAAACAAATAGCTAGAGTTTAGATACTAATCATGAAACATCTTCTAGTGAGTCTCTACCAAGTTTGTTAAAAAAAGCCCTGGGGTCAAACTTGGCCCCGCCCCGGGGGACATTCATTTTCCTTATTTGTGTATAACAAAAACTTAAAAAATCTTCTTTGAAGAAACTCAAATAGCTAGAGTTTAGATATTAAGCACGAAGCATCTTCTAGTGAGTGTCTACAAAGTTTGTTCAAATAAAAGCCCTGGGGTCAAAATTGGGCCCGCCCCGGGGTAAATTGATTTTCCTTATATGTGTATAGCAAAAACTTAAAAATTCTTTGAAAAAACCCGAATAGCTAGAGTTTAGATATTAAGCAGGAAACATTTTCTAGTAAGTGTCTACAAAGATTGTTCAAATAAAAGCCTTGGGGTCAAAATTGGCCCCGCCCCAGGTGTGTCACTGTTTTTAACTAAATGTGTAAAGAAATAACTTGACCAGCTAGACCTTAGATGTTTAGCATGAAACATCTTCTAATGGGTGTCTACCAAGTTTGTTCAAATAAAAGCCCTGTGGATTAAACTGGCCCCGCTTCAGGGGCCTATATACAGGTGAGCGACTTCAGGGCCATCATGGCCCTCTTGTTTTTGTGGTTGTAGTACAGATAACCGTTTTTCTGGCCAAAAAAGAAACTGGTTACAAGTCGGTAAAATATTTCATATATATAAATATATATAAATGAAGGAGAATGGCCATTAAAATGTTCCAGGTATGCACCTTTTCTGAACAAATAAAATAAATGTTTATAAATTTGCAACCATTGAATTTGTATGAATTATAACCACTGAATCACGTGCCAAAAGATTGATGTTTTATGAGGATATTTTCTATATATATTATACTCACTCGTGTAAGTATCGCACACGGCGTTCGATGATATCTGAGATTGCACGTTTCTATTATTTACAGAAAATATATTGCAAGTACTATGTCCACAAAACATGAATGATCTACAAGTCAATCCGTAGTCATCTACGCAAAGTTTAGCACAGTCATCTACGCTTGTATTTGAAAAAGAAACAACAGGTCCATAGGGCAAATGTTTGTCTGGTGATATTGTAAAATCAAACAAATATTTTCCTGAAAAAAAGAGAATAGTACCGGTATGTGCGTTATAAGAAATTTATGATTCCAAATTACAAAAAGGACAAATGAAAAAAATTAAACATAAAAATGTATACACTAATGGAAGTCTGCATTAACTGTCTGATATTGTTTTTAACTTTTCATTAGAAGGAATCAGAGAGTAACGCTATTTACCAGAGATATAAAATGTAACTTTCTTATAACGGTAAACTAAAACTAATACATTGTGTTTTTTTTGTTCCCACGAAAGTATCTGAATACCAAATTGAAAGTAAATGTTACTATCAAAGGTGGCGAATGTTTGATAATTTCGCTAAAATACTGAAAATTGGCAAGTGAAGATTTTGTTAGTAACAGTTTCATGTGCGTTGAATAAAATTAAACATATTTGCTAGAATTATCTCGAAATATGACCATTAGAATATGAATTGAATAATAATAATAATAATAAAACCACGTGAAATTGTAGTTAAGGATACGCTTAAAACCCTTTAATGTTAAACACATCCACCTACGACAAACCCTACTCTACAATATATATGGATACTCACTTGAATAGTGTAAGCAAGAAGAATCTGCAGTAGATGAAGACACAGATGTTGTTGTCTTCCGATCACGTGACAAATAACAGGATTTTGTACTTTCACAGAAGTCAAATGATCTACACGTATTGTTTCCACTTTTGTAACACTTTTGAGCGCATGTATCCGGGTTTCCAACATTTGATTGTTTCACGACGTTTCCAAGATTTGAGATCGTGCCCTGTGAGAGGATGTATCTGTCTAAATATTTCCCTGTAATGTAATGTATCGGTCTAATTATTTCCCTGTTATGAACTGTAATGTATCAGTATAAATATGTCTCTGTTATGTTTAAAGCAATAGATTAGTACACGTCCACGCAGAGTAAACTGCTTTAATCAATATACATGTCTAAGTACTTTCCTGAAATGTATTGAACAGTTTAAAACAATTACATATCTGGAATGAAATGAACAGTTTACAACAATTACATGTCTAAATACTTTCCTGGAATACAATGAAACAACTTAAAACAGTTATATGTCTAAATAGATTCATGGAATGTACTGAAGAGTTAAAAACACTATACCTGTCTAAATTATTTCCTGTGATTTAATTAAATGCAATTATAAAAGTGTTTAAGACAATATGCCTGTCTTATTTTTTACTAAATATTAAATTTTTTTTAAATGGAATATCTTAATTCTTTGCTGCAATAAGTAGGCGTATATATAATCTTTATGCACGGCTGTTGCAAATATTAATTATCTTATTACATTATTTTCACCACCATCATCAATATTATTATTGTTATATGTTATTAGTTTAAATATTTAAATAAAAAAACATCAATTGCATAATAATATAGATATGTGACAGATAAAAATATCTCGTGCTATGAAAAATGAAAACCTGATCAATTGGCAGGGCTCGACACTAACTTTTTTAGCAGGTGGTAAGCCGGACCACTAGATTTGAAATTAAGGTGTTCCTTCCAGAAGTCAGGTGGTCAATTTTTATTATTATGTTATTTTACTGCAAATTTAGAAACGTATATGCTTTGATGACAAAGATGTATTATTAAATTTCAATAAAACAGATACTTAAGATATATATTTTATCTAATCAGAAATTAAGGAGAGCAAGTTAGTAGGATTCTTTCGTGAAGTTATTTGGTTTTTTTTTTTATATCATTAAAAAATAAACAACAGGACTCATAGTAATGTTAATTTTTATATTGAAATGATTTCTCCCTCAACTCAAGGGAATAGTGAAACCATTTGTGTCTGTTATTTTCTTACTATTATTCAAATGTACATTGCTGATACGTGATACGTCTTATAATCATGATAATTACATGTATCTTTTATAGATTAACGTTTTTAATAAAACTAATAAATTATCTTATTCTCGTCTTTGTAAACAAGAAAATGTCTAAAGGATAAAAAATAATAATTATATAATATAAATATATAGTTAAGCTAATTTTTCTCACTAATTTATTATGAATACAGAATATTTACCTCCCTGTTGCTTGTTGGTTGATATCTATTGTTGACATTGAGTATTTTTAACCTTTTAAAGTAATTTTTACTCTGGAAGAAATGGATCTCTTATCGTTAAACATTTAAACAAAGGATTACTACATGTATGTTTTCAGTTCCTTTCGTTTGCTGCCATTATTCAAGTCAAAAATATGAAATTTTAAATTTATCCGATATCCCATACAATATCATAATTACCATCGTCGGATACCCACGGTTGATTAAAATGCAACATTACATAAATGTCAATGGTTCCGCCGTAGGTATCCGACGATGCATAATTACTAGCATCATTTGAATGAATTTTGTACCAAAATTAATATCACAAATTCTTAACTTGTTTAACTTGCATAAACAAAATATTAGCGACTTAAAATAAAAGTTATTGATGACTTGAGAACGTCTTTATCTTATCAGAGAGTAATGTATTTTGTATTTTTTTATGAACCATAAAAATGTACATCGGACAAATGATTTTATACAAAATGTATATAACATGTTTTTGACCAAATCGCCATTCTCCCAAATGAGCCTTGCAACAACCAGAAAATTCAAGTGGTCCGACGGACCAGTGGCTTTTAAAATTAGATGGTCCTTGACAAAACAGGTGGTCTCGGACTAACAGACCACCGCTAATGTCGAGGCCTGATTGGGCTATTTACAGCTAGTCCAACATCTTTTACTATTTGTAATAACATAATTTTACGACATGCAACAAGAGTGGTGATGCTGCGTATTTTCTCCTGAGAATAAATAAAACTACCATTCGTGTCTAATTTTCATTTTATCTCCGAAGTAACTGATATAAATTGGCGCATTTATTTATGTATATATCGTCTAGGATCGTAATAAAAACAGCATTTATATATAAATATCGATCCGATTGTCTACAGAGCCTCACCGCCTGTAATTCTTATACAATAACATCAATGATGCTACGCGATCATTGTACGTAAGACGTCGACTTTTATATTCATTAACATGGTTATTTTTGTAATAGATTTGTGATTATTATGAGCAATCCAGTAGTTTAATTGTCTATCTCAATCAATTGCTACTACAGTAAAACTTGTCAAGTCTAGTTATTTCTTGTTTTGTTTTCAAGGACACGAGCTATCTTTATGATCAACACATATTAACGATATGAACAATATTCATCAAATGAGTGACTTTCAATTGATAATTAAGGGGAAAATAAACATGTAAAGCACATTAATAATGTACATATAAACACTCATACTTCCTGTTATTTTTAAGAACGCAATTTCAAATTCTCAGTTATAGAGAACGTATCATCTAAACATTATTGTTATGACTTTCTGTAATGATAAATCCTATGAATATTTCAAACTATTATAATTGCTTTTTGTAAAGCTATCTTAATTGATAATCAAAATTCC
>NW_026859701.1:0-8186 GCF_026571515.1 Ruditapes philippinarum
GAAAAATCCATAACAAGCCTTATCCACTTCAGAAAAAATCATTGATCATTGACATGATAATGTAATCTTGATTATATGAAATTATTCATATCTGTTTTTTGCTGATAGAAATATATAAGACATAGGCTTGGTTGGTGGATATATACTTTACTGTGATGTTTGTGCTAATTACATTTCTAAACTCAATAAAAAATAAACAATTTTCATTTAATTATGAACAAAGTTAATTATTTGTACATATGTAGATGTGTTCATTAATCAAGTTTAAGTTTGTGTGTAATCCCCAGGGATTATCGGTTCGAGCCTTACTTTGGTCACGACCATGTTTCTTTAAATGACACCAGTACTTGTTTGTTCCAGGAAGCCGGCTCGAAAGTGACCAATATAAGTTGCAAGAACTTGTTTCGCAATCGAGCTTAAAATAATTTAATTAAACTAAACTTATCCATTTCATTATTTTGTTGTTTCTTATGATTTTGCTTTTTATTTTAGAAAAGTGTCTGAATCACCGGACGATAGTGCGTTCAGTGTGACAGATCATTTTTCGTCCGAAAAAATGATCAAGTGTGAAAAGAATAATATCAAAGCATCTCAGTATCAAGTGATTCTTGGGTAATAATATTGTTCTTAAATGCAAATAGCATGCAATTGTTTTCAGACTTCTTCGATTTCAAATAACGCATAATTGTGTATCGCTTAGTGTTTGGTAATCAGCATTAATGAAATGAAATTAAATCTTAATGAGTGAGTGAGTGAGTTGGTGAGTGAGTGAATAAGTGAGTGAGTGAGTGAGTGAGTGAGTGAAGAAAAAAAAGAAAACTAATGTTGATGAATGAACGAACGGATACATTAGACATCAGAAATTAAAACCTATACATAAAGGACATTAGAACATTAATTTTAACCTATATATTGTTATAAAGTGAACATCAAATGAGATCTAATTTTGCCTGCGGTGATATACAAAAGTACGCTTTATTGCATATTCTGTGACAGTAATCATATCTCTTCAATATACTCGTCCATAAAATTGAAAAAAGAGTAAAATACATTTTTACGATTCTCATTTCTACAACCATAACGCATTTTCTTTTCTTTTTTTCGTTTTTTTATTTGTTCATTACCTTCCACAGTGCATACTACTATCCAAGAACGGCCGACACTGAAGCTACTATTACAGTGACAATAAATGTGCAGGGATTACCAGAAGAACGTAAATATCCTGCTATATTACTTTTACGTGTTATGGTTTTATTTGAAACGTTAATTTACTCATATAGTCAGTGATAAAATCTTTATGTAATATTTAAACTTATTTTGTACTTTGTCTTGTAAATATGCAAAGAAAATAAAATCTTGTTATCGTTTAGTGGCGCATCATGAAAGAATAGATTTTCTTCATTTTAATAAAAAAGGTCAAACATGTTGGGGTTATTTTATATATATATACAAAAATTTATATTATGTTACAGATATTTAAATAACAGGATAATAAAACTACACATCACGATAATCCAATGAAACCCGATGTTACAAACGTGCAGTATTATAACTAACATTATCTGCTATATACAGATGTGTAATGTGACACCATTTTTATATAATTATTTTGTGGTTTGTTGTCAATAAGGATGCTACATACTATTCACAAAATTATTTATGACATTATAAACCTTCTACTTTGGACCAATTATTTTTAATAAGTCAGATAGTTGATCTCATGAAATTCTGGGTTATAGAAAAAAGTTTAAAAACATACTTTGATTCAGTCTTTTATAACTGTAAAAATAAGTATTTTGAATTCGATTAAAGCAAATGGCATCGAAATTGGTTTTCTGTTATAGGGTCATATGACTTTACGTCGGATGTTCATAATGTTTAGAGACTGATCGGAATTTTTCTATAAGAATATAATAAATGCATTTTATCAAATATTTGTTTGTTGTATTATATATTGTTCATATAAAATTTATGCACTTGAAGTACTCAGATTGTATAGCGTACGTTTTGTAAAATTATTTTGTCGTGGTTATATAGAGGATATTTGTTTAGTTCAGTGTAAGATCGAATATATTTCACCGAGTGAGCACCAAAAGGTATATTTCACGAGTGGCGCAGCCACGAGTAAAATATGAACTTTTGGTGTTTACAAGGTGAAATATATTTCTATCTTACACTAAACTAAACAAATTTTCTTTTTATTACATGCAAAGAAACGTTTTAAAAAGACATTAAACCTAATACTGAATGAAAAGCGCGCCAAATAATAATACAACGTGACGTCATTTACGACGTCACGTCATTAAGTTGGTTCCTAGTACTGTGTACGCTGGTATTTCACTTAAACAACGTAAGGGGCTAAAATTCAAAACAGTGAAATTATCAAATTGATAATTTAACTGTTTAAAACAGTGAAATTACCAGTTTTATATCACTGATGTTTTTCTATAAACCACCGAAATGCATGTAATAAATACCTCTAAATTTTAAATAAAAGCCTGCTCACACTGTGTCTTACGACTGTTTTTAGCGTTAATATTATATTCTTCAAAAGCCCCATCGACACTTCCATCAATAGAGAACAGAGACATTTATGGAAGGTATAAATACGTTATAGTAAAGAGCAAAATTTCATCTGAGATATAATCATTTTCTTTATTGGTTTCCTTAATATCCTCGCGTCCAATGTAACACATATAGTACACATCTGGTTTTGAAAATGTAGCAATTACACTTTAAAACATTATCTGACGCATAATAAAGAAGTGCTTAAAACTTGTGCATTAATTTATGACGCTATATGGTAATTACACAAAAACTATTAAAAAAAGATAAGGAAATACAGTTTCCTGATATCATGAATGACGAAATGGCGAGGTCAAAATAACAACTTTTATCACTTGTGGTCAGAAGACATATGTATAACTAAAGTAGAACTGTGTATACATACGACATAACCAAAAACAGCCTCATCTTAAGCATTTGTGTTTCGCTAGCATAAGATAGTTCATTAAGATTATTTGTTCACAGTCAAATTTGGTAGTTGCACAGATAAAATATATGCCATGTAGGCCTACGTAACAAATTATATAAATTTTAACTCTTTCCGTCTTTAATTCCGACATTCCGTCCCAAAACTTTTTGAAAAATAAATTGACAATGTTACTTTAAACAAATCGCACGACGAACAAATAATTAAATCATCATTATTTAAACGTAAACGATACATTTGATTGGATAATCGTGAGTGTATATATGCAAAGAAACGTTTTAAAAAGACATTAAACATAATACTGAATGAAAATGTTTATATATATATATATATATATATATATATATATATATATATATATATATATATATATATATATATATATATATATATATATATATATATATATATATATATATATATACATTGGATGGAGCTGCTGTAAAGATTTTGAAAAGGCTGCGTAAAACAAGTTGTTTACAATACACATAATAAGCTTACATCCGCATTATATTCTTCGTCATTTTATTTATCCGCTTTTAATTATTATTATTATTAAATTTATTATTATTATTGTTGTTGTTGTTGATAATGTTGTTATTGCATAATTGTATGATACAGTGTAATTTGGGCCTTCACATGCTTAACACAAAAACCAATGGCCGTAATTTATGTTAAAATACATGATGAATCTTTCAAATTTTTTACAGCTAAAAAACCTGTATGGATCAAGCCAAATCCCGACTCAACAGCTGATGACCACGTTATAGATTTATTAGAGACTTCTAAAGCTGGGGACGTTATTCTGATACTGTCAGCCACTGACGAAGATACTGAGGCTGCAGGTTTATCATTTAACATGGATAAAAGTGTGAGTTATACAATATGATTTCAAAATCATTTTAATCTTTATATAGTCTTTTTATGATTTCATTTGTTTAGTATTTGATACCCCACTTCCCCTGATGTTTTCATCTACTGTCGACTCACCAATTCACCACCCCTCAACTGCAAGCAAAATCAAAGTTTGCCATGCAATTTAAAAAAACCTACTCCTCATGTAACTTTGTTTTATTTGTTTATATTGCATGCAATTTTTAAATCCTACACTAGCATTTTGAAAAATTTTGATCTACAACAGATCATTACTGAAGCCACTAGAATTACTTTATCAAGCAAAAGTATAATTGATCATATCATTACCAATTCAAAAGATAGGCTAAGTCAATATGGTGTTATTTCTATTGGTCTTAGTGATCACTTTTTGACTTTTTGTACAAGGAAAATCAGCAAGCAAAGTTTCTCAAAACATAATTTCTCTTAAGTTTGATGTGTAAAAAATTATAGTAAAGATTTGTTTATTGAAAAACTAGGCCAAGCAGACTGGAGTAAATGTTTTTATTCTGATAATGTAAACAGTTGATAGGTAGCTTAAAGATATTTTTATGTCAGTGTTGAATGCCATTGCTCCTGTTAAAGAAATTAGATTAAAACAGAGAACTGAACAGTGGATGTCATCAGAGATTACAAAGAGATCATTATTTATACAAGTTTAGAAAATATGGTTGCCATGAAGATTTTTCTTGTTATTGTAAATTTAGAAATGTTGTTCAAAGAGAAGTACAACATGCTAAGTCTTCTTATTTTACTGATCAAATTGCTGAAAATAGAAATAAACCAAAAGGCCTATGGAAACATTTAAAACAATTGGGGTATAAATCCAAAACACGGGGAATGAAAATATTGTTTTAAAAGTTGATAGTGAAAATTGTCATAATCCTTCAAAAATTGCTAATCATTTAAATGACTGTTTTAACACTGTTGCTTCTAAGCTAGTGGATAAGTTACCTTGTGCTAGTAAAAAGTTTGACATTGACTCACAAGCTTTGTTAGATTTTTATAATGATAGAAATACTAAGAATAATAAAATGTACTTAAACATGTGTCTGAGACATTTGTATATAAAAAGCATTGTATCAAAAATTTTAGAAAAATCAGTGTATTCTCAACTTGAAAAGTTTTTAGTTGATAATGGTTTATTGTATGAATTACAGTCAGGTTTTAGAAATTCCTATTCCACTGACACTTGTCTTATCCATCTTATGGATCATATCAGAAACAATAATTCCAAAGGTTTATACACAGGCATGATAATGTTAGATCTACAAGAAGCATTTGATACTGTTGACCATGATATTGTATGTGGAAAATTGTAATTGATGGGTATCTCTAATACTGACTGGTTTATGTCTTATCTTAAAGGTAGAAAACAAACTGTTAGTGTTGATAATATTTTATCAGAGTACATGCCTGTTACATGTGGGGTTCCCCAGGGCAGCATCCTGGGTCCTCTTTTATCTTTGTGCTATGTAAATGACATGAGAATTAGTATAGATCAAGAATGTAAACTTATTCTGTATGCCGATGACAGTGCAATTCTTTTTTGCTCACAAAAATCCAAGTATTATTTCTAAAAAACTTGGACAAACACTAGAGTCTTGTTCATCTTGGCTTGTAGATAACAAATTGTCACTTCATCTAGGAAAGACTGAATGTCTTATTTTTGGTTCTAAACGTAAACTGAAACAAGTTAAAGAGTTTAAAATTGTTTGTAATGGACATTATTTTGAATCCACAAAATCTGTTAAATATCTAGGTTTAAATATTGATGATTCTTTGTCAGGTTATTCTATTGTTAATTATATTCTTACAAAGGTGAATTCACGTCTTATGTTTTTGTATAGGCAAGCAAATGCTTTAGATTTTAGGACTAGAAAATATTATGCTCAGCACTAATACAATGTCACCTTGATTATGCATGTTCTTCTTGGTACCCGAGCCTGAACAAGTGTTTTAAAAATAAGCTTCAAATTTGTCAAAATAAAATCATTAGATTTATACACGGTATGGGACCTAGAGATAGTGTCAATAATGTTATTCTTGCTAATATGTCTTTACTAAATGTAGAAAACAGAAATAAGCAATTACGTCTTAATCATGTTTTTAAAATTGTTAATAACCAGTACCCTTCATATATGATAGAAAATTTTATACCTGTTAGAGACATTTCATTCTTATTCAAGTCGGTCGAATCAGTACAATTTTAGGGTCCCCAAGAAGTTATGGGAAAGATAATGTAACTTTTTTTTCAAAAAGCAATTAATGATTGGAATTCCTTGCCAACATGCATCAAAAAAAATTAATAAGATAGGAGATTTCAAAAAGCTCAGTAAAGGCCCATTTACTAGAACAGTTAGGTAAGGAAATCATAATTAAATCCACTAGTATGACTAGATATTTGATCTCATTTTTTATTGTTTTCCTTTTAAGCAAAGTTAATGGAAAATACTAAAGTTTGAATATTTTACGTAAATGACATCTTCCAGTTTCCAAAGTTTTGTATTTTTCAATGTTTTTGTGTTTTATATTGTATATTATAGTAAGTATATATCCAAGGACCCAATTGGAAATAAGCCTTCGGGCTTTCATGGGCAATCCGATGTTATTGCACACTACTCTATACATGTTTCCACTTACGTCGTCACATATTATTAAACTAGTAAATTGATATCTAGTCATAGGAAAGAAAGAGTTTTAGATTTTGTTTTTAGTTATAATATTTTATTATTTAATGAGCCGTCTGTGATATTTATGTTTGACAAACTTCTGAAATATTTTATTACAATTGTGTCATCAGTTTTATATAAAATGCTTAAGTGTTTGTATTATGTATACATGTACATGTATGTGTGTTTTAACCTGAAATAAATATCTATCTCATGCTGTCAAAACAAGTCCATTAAAATTAAGAGAGGTTATTATCTGTTATAAGCTTTAAAGGTGAAGCAAAGGTTGAACCCTGATCTCATAGTAAATCAAAATGTTTCATGTATTTTGAATGGTTTTCTCTTATTTTTTTACGTCATATCGCGAGGTTTAAGTGAGGGTAACATAAATTCTCATTACTCAAAAGGGTTTAAAAGCGCATGTTTGTTCATTTGCGGGATGTAAAATCATTTTTAAAGGGGCTTTTTTTGGCCCCCTTTTTAAAGTTTTTCAAAATTTTCGGGAGCTTTTTTAAACAAAAATAAAAATTTTAAAAACAGACCCTTACCCCTTTTGGGCCCAAAATGTCTAATAATATGTTGTTTCTTTTGTAAAATATATGTTTTTAACAGATAAAACTTTTTTCCTAGTATTTCGTATCCTTGACTTGTTTTTGACCTTTTTTACTCCATAGCTATGCTAGAAACAAATTTTTAAAATGTGGTAATGTATTTAATATTATATTTTTGGTTTAGGCTCTAAGACTTTTTTTTTGGGGAAAAGGAAACGAATTTTAAAAGTTAAAGCTGGCGTAACAACTGACACATTTGAATATAAGAAAGTGGGCGTTTTTTGAAACGTATGCGATTATTTTAGAGTAAGAATATTTTTTCATAAACTGATGTAAAATTTAAAAAAACAAAATCTTTATTGTTCTAAAATGCTGGAATTTAAATTTATTTACATTGTATATAATGTAAATATTAGTTTTTTGAATATGATAACATATTTTATCTGCATTAATGTGAAAGTATTATTTAAAAAAAAAATATTTTCTTTAACTCTTATATCGCTCGAAAACAAATTACAACACACATGCTTTTTTTTTTTGTGATGTAAGAGTGAGTGATGGGACATCAGCAGAAACGTTATTTAACATCAATTATTTTACAAGATGTGAATGATAACAAACGCAATATTTAGCGGCTCATTTACAGCTTATATTGGAGAAATTGCTGAAGCAGGTATGTTTTTTTATATAAATTATTGTATATTTTGTTATTGTATTGTATCGCAAATTTTCCTGAGTATATATCTTATGAATCGATAAAAATGATGAAAGTAAATCTTGATGATAAATGACCTAGCTCAAGGACTTTATTTGTAAAAATGAATAATTTTAAATTATTTAAATATATCGTTATTACAATTTCGAAAAATTATTTGAGCTGCAACAAACCAAGATAATGCATCCGCGCAGTCTGATCATGATCCAATGCTGTTCGCCTGCATACCCTATTACAAATAGAGAAATTGATAGCGAAACAGCATGGATCCTGGTCAAACTGCGCGAATGCACAGGCTAGTCTAGAATCCATGCTGGTCGCAAACGCATTATCTTGGTTTTCTCATAGTGCGGCTCAAGTTT
>NW_026859702.1:0-20091 GCF_026571515.1 Ruditapes philippinarum
CTTAGTTTTATTTTGATCGAAGCGACCGACCAATACAGACAACAGCAAAGAATATAATAATTTATGGTGCACAATAGCAGTTTAAGCACCCAAATGGTCAAATCACAATTGACTGTTATACCATAGTTTTTTTCAGTCAATATCTGTATTAAATTTTGTATCCCAATCATATATAGTTCTGTTTGGATTTTTTTGTCTGTAGGAATCAATTTGTCCCGTCCTGTCCTGTCTCGTCCCTTTTTTTGAATCCAGTAGAGATATGACACATCAAAGCAAATCAAAATGCAACTGTCTTTGTCAAGTATCATAGCTCTAATAGTTCGTTTGAAATAATTATGATCCTTTTGAATTTAGAAAATGTCCCAAAAACTTCCAAAAGTGGATTTTGTTAAACTGTTTATGATTGCATTTCCTTAGGAATGATCTTTAAGATGACAAGACTGACAAGCTGAACAGCTTCAAATGGCGTTTTATTAAATAATATACGCTTTACACTTTTCTTACACACACAATTATGATAAAGTAGGTGTTTAAGTTGAGTGAAAGTAGAGTTGTCAAAACATATTATTATAAACAAGTGTTTGATATTGAAACAATGCTAATTAATTATTTTTATTTGAAGCTTTACTGTAAATTTTAACCATTTTCCTTCATCAGTAAATGAAAATTAGCTATAAGTTCCAGACATAGCAGTGCAAAAATGGTCGCATCCAGTCAACAATCATTAATTAAATGTAATTAAATCCTGAATAAATTTTAAATTGATATGACATAAATGATCTGGCATGATCGTGACACGGTATGCGCTAACACTAGATTGCCATCTCAAAGAACAAGGTCAAAAGTCGTGATATGATTGTGAATGGATAGATGGTGTCTTGTTTTGCGCGAAACATTATTATTCAAGGACGGTATTTGAAACATATGAAATAAAATAAATGCGTGTAACATTAATAATTTGTAGCATACACAAAAGCCATTCCAGCATCTCAAACGTAAAGAACGCATCTGAATAATAAAAGTCACATTGAGAAAATGTGTAACACGCAAGTCCATGGCGCCTTTAAGCTACATCTTATCTGCAAACATTATGTTGATAAATACTAGTACATGGTCGTGTTCGTTTAGCAATTTGATGAATATGAAAGTAACCTATTAAAGTAACCTAGCATATTTAATAAACTTGTAATGTACTAAAAGCAGCAAAGAAGTAAAACGGCATTATACCTTTCTATAGTTCTTACCCAGTCAACATCATTATCATTGATTGAAAATAACTTGGAATGATCACATTGAGACTTTAATGATAGTACTTATTCACATATGGTTGTTTTTGATCATCATTTTTCCATTAATGGATGGAATTTTAAGTAAATAGACATAAATTTGACAGCTCTCTTCAAACGAGAAAGGTTTGTTTAAAAACATAAAGATAAAGTAAGAGTAAGAAACTATGATAGAGCAAGCTTAACCTTTTTCTGCCAATCAAATTGTTTGGTGCTGTATTATTCTTTTTGTGAGATACTTACAATATATCATTCTTTTACGTAGTGAAACAAATCGATTGGGAAAATATATATTGTGTTGAAAAGAATTATGTAGACGATTTTGGTTATTAATAAATGGGTGAAATAACTCCTACAACATTTAAAGCAACTTGAGATATTTTTCTAGTACCATGTGCTACAGGACAGTATATAGAGAGAAACGTTTAAACTGTTTGGGTTTAACAATTTGATATTTATATTGATTTATTAAACCAAAATGTATAATTGACTAATAAAACCTTATAAACGATGACCAATTTATCGATTTAAACTTTGGCATGAAATATTATAAAGACCAAGTCATTAACGATCAATGATAAACGAGGATTTTCCTGATCCAAAATTGTGACATGTGACCATGTTGAATAGATTATCTCTCTTATTTATATTCAATTTGCCTACTACGTTTGTAACGCGGTAGATTATGCAATAAACAAGCAAGATATATTGACGTATATGACAACATTATCTTGTGTTATGCTGTCTGTAATGTATTTACATTAGACAGTAGACATATTTTCTAATGTCTACTATATTTTTTGCTTATTTATTTATTTCTTGGTCCCTCATATACTACTAGATATTTGTGATGAAAAGTAAATATCTGAAGTGTATAGTTTGCTAAAATTAAAGGTAATAAATCTTGTTTAATAATGATAATTAATGTTTTTTGTCACGATATAATAACCATTAACAGTATAATTACTTTCTTTTAAGATAAGGCGTGCAATGAAGCAGAACCAATAACAGAAATAGTCAGATGTTAGATAAAGTCAACGTGGTGCTGAAGGCGCTGGATGAGGAAATCAAAATTCAAAAACAAACATTTATCAGTTTTACACAATAATCGAAAATTGTTATTCTGTAGATTTTTTAAATAATATACAATATATCAACCAATATAAATCAAATGTGATGTATGTGAATAATTACTTGTTTCTTTTAATGTAATTTTACGTTCTAAATTTGGAACTTGAATTGTACCCTGTTTTTCTAGAGGTTATACTAATAATACCGTGTATTGGATGTTCACCATTTAACTTGTATTTTATACCATCACTTTAACTCAACATTACACTGTACGGATTCATAGTTATAATTGTCTTTTGAATATTGTATATAATGTGTGTTTGCATTGGACCGCTTTTTCTCAATCGTCGTGCACTAAAGATTTACTATTAATTCAGCCTAATACACCTTTAATTGTGTCTTAGTTTTCAATCATTTGGTTAATCTAAGCGCAACTACTGTTATTCATCTTTATATGTAATCGAAATCAAGCATCAAATATTGCATTAAATTGTGACTCAAAAGCTGTGACAATAATTATTCTTCCAAGTTTTCGCAGCCGAATGTGAATAACATTACAAGCAAATTTTGAAAAGTATATTCTAAATTTCATAAAAAAAGTCGGGCAAATATATCACTATAGTTTACTTTTTTTTCTTTTTCTGTTCATTCAATTTATTTTGTAATATAATTTTGTTTACAAGCAAGTTTTGGTGATTATATTCTAAATCTCATAAAAATTATATCAATATTGTTTGCAATTTCTTTATTACTATTCATACGGATGTTTTTGTATTCTAATTTGTCATATTCATTTAAACATATAGTTAATGTCAGCTTGATTCAGTTATTGTTGTCATTGTTTGTTGCCTATATCTTCAAAATGTATTTATGAAACAGTGCACATGACGATAAGCGTCAACAAGGCATACACTTATGACTACATTTGATTTATGTATCATACATGTATATATTCTCCCGCGCTTTAATCATCGAATGTTTATGTTTTATATGATTATTAATTGTTGTTAAGTATATTCTAAATTTTGTTTTGGTTTTAATATTATATCTTTTGTTTTATGGTTTGTGAAGGGTGTACAGTCATTTTAATGATTTAACAACTATTTTGTTATCAGAATTTTGAAGTAGTTGCAAAGTTTTTTTTACATAATCAATAGTTTATAATATATAGTTTATGTATTGTATTTTTATATTTAATCGGATTTATTCTATATACTGTTGTTTTATATATTTAATCGCGTACATTATTCTTGTATTGTTGTGTATATGTGATTTTAAAATATATCATGTTTTGTTTTGAACAATACATTAATATTGACTTTAAAGCTGTTAAATATGGACTTTAAAACATTGAATATAAGTTAATGTGTACAAAAATATACACAAGCGTAATACGAGTAGTCACAAGGGATAATTTAATGTACGGAAGCTTTCCTGCTAACTTGGGGTGGTTCTACTAAGGATACCTTCTCTTGTCTGAAAGATGCTGGATGGGCGTATAAGATATTCCTTTGAGAGTAAATTTATGAAAAGTCGCCATAGGAAGTCTACTGTGTTGTTGCGACGTGAAAACTAACTACAAAAAGCAACATAGTACATAAATACTGAAAATATGTAAATTATTGTGGGCTGTAAAGTTTGCCTTGAATCAATGACATACACTTTAATTAGTTAGCTGTCTTTTTCAAATAGTTTCTGTCAAAATAATAACGTTTACATTTGTTTTTATTCATAATGTGCAAAAAAGTCAAGCTAACCCATTACGAGTATACATGTTTGTAAATGAAAAAATGTCCCTTTGCATGTTGAAAAGATGCATTTGTTATATGAAATTGTCCCCTAGTAATTACAAGAACATATGAATACAATTTTGGGAATGTCCACAAAATCTATTTTAAAATAAAAGTTAAATGTCATAGATTCAACAAATCTGCATACCAATCCTAGAAAAAAAGTCAAAGCTTTCAAAAATTGTTATAAATTCAAAGCATATCTTGTTTCTAATACTAGTATATAATATATTGATGAACCGATGATAAAAGACTTTGTAATTTGGAAATTAAACAGGGGGTGTCTATTTGGAAAAAGGGAAAAGGTGTTAATGAACAAACCAAATCTGTATATGATTTAACTTTGCTGCAACATTTAAGAAATTATTTCTAGAAATGACATGGTGTAATTTAAAAAATATATATACTTTTTATCAATCAGTAGTTAAAGGAAAATATTTATGATGCAATTAAGCATATGTATACCCTATAAATGCATTAAAATATATTATAATAAATGTTATGTGTCATTTTGTTATTGGTGAAATGCACTCTATAATTGATTGCAATTGGTGAAATGCACTCTATAATTGGTGAAAAAAAACTCTAGCACCTTAGGGATCAGAATTATTACCTTTGAACTTTTCATGATTTTTTCTTTAAAATATTATTTTCTTGATTTGTTAGTGTATCTACTTTAAACTTAAAAAAAAAATTTTTTTTATTATCATCCACATCATATGTGGCAAGGTTCATAATTCTAGCCCCTATATTATCAGAATTATCATCCTTGAACTTAGAAATTTCATGAAAAAAATGTTAGAAATGGTATTAACTTTAGACACAATATAATTGTTCTATGCCATTACTCACATCATGTACGACAATGTTCATAAGTCAAGCATCTATATTTCAAGTGTTATTTCCTCTTTAGTTTAAGAATTTTGCTTTAAAAATGGTATATAGTATATTCTGGTCACAACCAGGGATGTTTAAAGTTTACCCACTGTCTGTTAGTCCGTCTGTCCCCCTGAGATCACTTTTAAAAGAACTTGGAACTTTTGGAACAAATGTATTGAAAACAGTGAAAATAGAGAAAAGTTGAAACATTAACTATACATATTCATCCTGAGAAAATTGGATCTATAAACATATTTTCCTTATTAGACAGGTAAAATAACGCATAACTATGATTCAGATAAACTAAGAACTCAAAATATTAAAGTTCATTTATGTCTTCCACAGTAGCATAATTAAAAGGCAATGGCCTTTCAAAATGTTGCTTATATAATTCTTGTAGGGTTCTAGCCGGTAAGGGACTTTTGTATTGCTTGCAATACTTTGATATTTTCTTGTACATTTTGCTTTCGATTTTAAATTTACACTTCCTGCTTATAATATAATTCCTTCATTAATTAATAAATTATAGCTATTAATAGATACAATGTGGTTTGTTTTTAATTTGTTTTTATCATTCAACTACAAGAGAATTAGATATGACTTTTCCTGCTCAGATATGAGCTTTTGTCTCTTGTCTGAAGTATACTGAGCCTCGTGATTTATAATTTCTTTTATAAATGGTATATATCAAATCATTTAGTATATTTAGAATCAGGAATTATCCGTAATCGACTCTTTTTTAAAGGGATATAAATCTTATCTTGTGCACAAGTAGAAGTAACAAATGACAAAATTACATCCTTACGGCTTAAGAATTTCCCACTTATGACACCGATGCTCATGTATATAGGTGAACTTCATTATTATATCTTAGCTATATGTTTATAAGTATTAGATACTGGTCTAAACTTATTAATATGTCAGCTATCAGGTACCCCAGAAAATGCAATATCAAGCTTCGAAGCCTTGGTAAATCCGGTGCCACAACATCAGTTACTCATGTAAAATACTTGCTGTTTCAATATGGATTTGGGTTTGTATGGATTTAGACGCCAATATATTAATGAACCGGTTTACGTCTAGACTGAGAGGCTCAAGAGTCAATACTCGCCGACATTTACTCATCTCCACGACATCAAAGCAATGTATAACTTATACAAAAATGCTTTAAATCTTGAAAGATATTTGTCTATACCGGTCAATTATAAACAAAAACACACGGTATTTTAATGTTCTAGCAACTTACTTATGGTCGAAAAGGCACGTCATATGAAAATAGAACGGGATTTAAGACTCTGCTAGATTCGCCTTAAGCCCTCAAAAATGAAATGCACAGGTCTAAAAACATCAACATATTGTTAACAGTTAAAAAATTTGCATAGAAGTAAAATATGCAGTTTTCACGAGATAACTGTGACCTAACGGTTGCTTTGTTTTACTTGACAGCCGTATTACGACATACGTTAAAATTCAGTGAGTAGGACAGTTTGATACAGGTAGAATTTACTAAATAAATGTCAGTTTTGAAACGGATTACGTTCTTCTTTTTTGTCTTTTTCTATAATCATACTTTTTGTGTATTGTGCAGCAGTCAATTGCAGGGTTAAAAAACTTACAAAGCGCAAAACAGTTCTACCAGCTACCAACAGATCAACTTGCAACTAGTTAACGAGTGTGTTTATAATTTAATTTAAGTTAATATTAACAAAACAAAACGTTGCAACGGTTTCAAATTACATCATGATACAAATTGCAAATGCTTTACTTAGATATTTTTATCGTCGGACAAGACATGTGTTAATTAGACAAGTTTCCCCCCTTTGCCAACGAATACAGACGACTTTCAAAAGTAACAACAAATCATTCAAAATTCATAATAGTAAAACAATATAAGCTGGAACTATGTGTTGTTGTCATTTTTAATCAACAGGTCTTGAAATAAAAGCGAAACTGATAGAAAAAAGGAAAACCCGCGGCACATTTCTTTTTCTAACTAAGGGAGGCAACACTGTATATTATAGTGTATACTCTAACAGTAGGTTGTTTCCCGTATAGAAAGCTATTTCTATTCTCGGGCACCTAATGGTGTGTTAAAGATAATTCAACAGTGGTTTTGTTTTGTTTATTTGAGATATTTCGTACTTGTAATTAATGTTTCGTGAATTCATGAATGCAATAAGGTTACACTTGTGGTAATCGCATACGATATGTCCGTAAATGTAAAAAGTCTAGTTTTAACTAATAACCGTGAGTAAAAATGATTAACAAATTTCTTTTTTTCTTTCTATTTTCTTTTTCTTTTGTTTTATGTTTGTACAAAAATAAAAAAAACCTGTGTTCGATAAGACATTAAAATACGCACAGTTGTTTGACTGGTTCCCGCACAAGTTTTTAACTTTCGCTGTCTGCTTACAAATTAACAAATTGTTCCAAGACCAAATTTAACGTTCTTGCTATTCGACTTCAAGCATAACAATTATCAGATTTTTTTCTAATAGGAATACCGCTTGATTTTATCTGATTTGTTTACCAGTTCCTGTGCATATAAGAAACCAATTGTAATATTACCTACGGACAGTAGAAGAATATGTACAAACCTACCTGGATCGACAGCTAGTGTCTAAAGTGTGCTTGAAAAACCTAAACATAAGATTTTGTTCATGGCAGTTTTACTAATCTTACTTGTACAGTTATGGTCGAGGGGAGTTCAATACTACCAGAAAACGACGGCGATGTGTTTAAAAAAGTTAACATGAACTCAGACTTTGCGCTGTGTAAGATAAATTATTGTGGACAAGATACAAGCAATTGCTAAACGAAAGTGATTGACTGGTTTTGTTTGTTTGTTTGTTTGTTCCATTTTACGCCTTTTCCCAACAGTATTTCAGTCATATAGGCGGGTAGTTTTCTAACCATCATTCCTGGAGAGTTACATCAGTACTAGACGGCCTTTCCCGTGCGAAACTAATACTAGTAAAGCATTTCCATGGGGATCGAACCCACGCCAGAGAGGTTACTGGATTAGAAGTCATCACTTTAGCCCCTCGACCACGGAGGCCGTTAAGATTGACTGGTAATGTACTGTTTGAACCACATATATGATCGACCATTGATTAGCTTTACGCAATATTCGTACTACTGATCTTCCATGTAGATTATGACAACTGTCCTTATATGATATGCGATCTGAAGTTAACCCTTTACCGTTTAAGTTTATGATGCACTGATCATTGTAAAATATTTATTACATATGCCAAAATAATATGCACTTGCTGAAGATTTTAAACGGTGCGACAAACACCGGCAATTGCTTCTTGCGGCATCACAGAACCAATAAAATGTCCGCGGTAGCATGCCCCCGTATCCCCCTCAAGCCATTGGGCAAACCCAATTGGTCGCACATATCACAATATCGTGACGACGGACATGTGTTCAAGATAGAAATAAGTTTTTTGGTTTGCATTATTCAGTCCAATTACTGATAAATACCTTCCATACTATCTTTTTATTTTATCCATGAAACAGATATATTGACAAATATTTTAGTTAAAATAATATCTGTCAACACTGACATAGAAATCGATATTTATTCATTGTATTTTATCATTTAGTTTACATATATTTAATGTATATTAATTACACTAAACGTGCGTGTGCTTTCTATGAAATAATAACGCGTATTTTAAAGACTCCTTCTATTTTATATTGTTAGCGCATTTTTGATAAATTATTATGATTTAACTTGAAAATATGTTTACTTAAAATAAGTTGTTGCTACACTTTCTTACATACTCTTTCATATATTTCTATATCAAGGAACATTAAATTTCTGATGAGAACACATGTAAACATGTTGTTCATAGGGTACATTCTGCATCAAAATACGTGCTTCGGTAATACATTTATTTTAAAAGGGGTCTCCTGGTTTTAAAAGGTATTTATTTCTTTATGTTATTTTTTTGCAAATATTTTTGGATGAAGCAGATAACACCTTTTCCATCGATATGTAAAATGTGTCCCTTTCTTTCAGTTAACAATAATATGTATCGATGTACCAATAAGAATGATAATGGCGAGATGAAATTTAGCATTTTTTGCCTAATGTAGATTTAATAATCAGACGAAAATTATAAGAAGCCGAAATAGAATGTTGATTTAATTATTTAATTGTTATAGTAAAAAACAAGAAACAAAGCCAGTAAATATTTTATTTATTTTCTGTAATTATTTATAAGTTGTTGGCACACTTTCTTACATTCTATTTCATATATTTCAATATCAAAGAACATTTAATTTCTGATGAGAACACATGTTAACGTGTTCATTAGGGTACATTCTGCATCAAAATTACGTGCTTCGGAACCAGTCTAAGAATAATTCGGTAAAAACTCTGCAGATGTCATATTAAAACTCATCATGATTTCTGAATATTTTCTTTAAAAACTTTAAATAAAATATTACTATTTGTCTTAAGAGGTCTTCAAATTTTTTATAATAAAACAGATATTGATTTTCTGATTTATAAACCCACAAAATTAACGATTAAAATATGTCGGAAACTGCTTTTGTAGCGAATCGATTACGGCTAATTTAAACATTCCGTTTGAGCCCCATTTGTCTCATCCAGGAATCCGGTTTTTATTTACAATTTCAATTTATGACCTGTATTTGTCGTATAAAGTTTATTTAAATCGGAGACGTAATTTTAAGAAATTTTTCAATAACCTCATATTTTTATTGGAAACTACTTTGATACAGTAGCGCTGCTAAACTCAAATACCATCTGTAGTCAGTTAAACAGTTTCAAAAATACAAGTTATATAAGTCTGTATTGAAAAATAGCCAATAATCTTTGCACAAACTAATTTAATGCCTTCAAAAATTTAAGTCACGTTTAACTAAAATCCTCAAATTAAATATATATCATTGAATTCACTCACCACACCTTCAGTGACAAAATAATAATTAAAATTACAATTACACAATTACAATGTATAACACAATATTCAATATTTATATATTCCAATCTGTGGTATCCTTGATGTATATCTATCCTCAGTAACTATGGTTAAAATATAGTGGTTGATGTATTCTGGTTGATGTATCCTGATTGATGTATCCTCGTTTATGATCTTGGTTGATGAATCCTCGTTAGTGTATCCTCGTTAATATATCCTGCTTGATGTATTCTTGTTGATGTATCCTACTTGATGTGTCCTCTTTAATGAATCCTGATTGATGTATTTTCGTTAATATATCCTTGTTAATGTTTTCTGGTTGATGAAACCTCTTAATGTATCCTGGTTGATGTATACTGGCTGATGTAAAGTTCTTGATGTATTATCGTTAATGTATCCTGGTTGATGTATCCTGGTTGATGTGATTTAACCTGTTTGATATATTATTAATGTATCCTGATTAATGTTTCCTGGTTGATGTATCCTGGTTGATGCATCCTGATTGATGTATCCTGGATGATGTATCCTGGTTGAAGTATCCTTGTTAATGTAGCATCGTGAATGTATCCTAGTGGATGTATCCTCTTAATGTATCCTCGTTGATGTATACTGGCCGATGGTACCTGGTTGATGTATTCTCATTAATATATCCTGGTTGATATATCCTGGTTGATATAACCTTGTTAATATATCATCGTTGATGTATACTGGCAGGTGGTACCTGGTTGATGTTTTCTCGTTAATGTATCCTGGTTGATGTATCCTGATTGATATATTCTGTTTGATGTATCCTCGTTGATATATTATTAATGTTTCTTCCTGATTAATGTATTCTGGTAAATTTATCCGGATTGATGAATCCTGGTTGATGAATCCTGGTTGATATATCCTGGTCGATGTGATGTATCCTGGTTAAAGTATCCTGGTCGATGTGATGTATTCTGGTTGAAGTATCCTCGTAAATGTATCTTTGTTGATGTATCCTGATTGATGAATATTGATGAATATTGGTTAATGTGATGTATCCTGGTTGATATATTCTCGTTACATATCTTCGTTACTGTATCGTCGTTGCACCGTGTTTAATTCTTAAATAAATCAAAAACACTTTCCATTGAAATATATTCCATGGAGACAAATCTCAATGATAATTGCTATTTTTATATTATTTACTTTGTGCTATTCAAAATAAACCCTCTAAATACGATAGACGTCATTTCTTACCGGCTTATTAGTTTACGTATTTGGGATTCGAGTGATGTCAAAACTATTGTTAAAGTCATGACAAAACTATTTTTAAAGTCATGAAATGGAGTGTAATCAATGGTGGTCGTCAAATTAAGTGAACACACATATATACATGGGTAGATCTGCTAATATGACAGAAGTACAAAATACAAAATGACAAAGTACAAAATTTAACAAACATTAAGTGTAATAGAAATAGATTTAAGTCTGAGCTAACTAGATGTAAAAGTAAGAGAAATAAATATTCAGTAGAACCTCAGAACTGGAACCGCTTTTTGTGGTTATAAAATGAAGTTGGCTGAATGGTCGGATGATATAAATTTTGAATTGTGTCTAAAAAATAATGACAGCAAAAGGTACCAAGGGAGCTTGTTGTTAACTGTAAAATGTTTGTTTTAAATTAAAATGAGGTAAACTTTGGGCATTTAGAAAAAAATCCGCTTTTTTGTATTTAACAGAATAAGAAAAGATTGTAATACATTTATTGTTTTCAGATATTTTTATATTATACATGTAATCCATAAATATTTTTCTCACCGATTTTAAAACCGTCTTCAGTGCTCTGCAGTGAAGTTTTTATATATTTTCAATTCATATTTTCTTTATTATACTGTTTAAGTTCTCTTTAAATAGGTCGATATACTGAATTAACCTTCATAACTTTTGTATTTATATTACAAAATTTAACCTATATACGCTCATAAATCGGGTTTACTTTGCATTGTAACTGACACCTGCGTTTTGTATTCAACTATTCAACACAGAATGAAAACCGAACATAACGTCTAAATATCGTATTACTATAAACAAGTTACGGGTGAATTCATAGGCAGACGAACTAGAACATGGTTTATATTACATTTCACTTAAAGGTATAGATAATGTATTTTCTTTTTAATAATTTTACCAGCTAAAAGTCGGCAAGGGGGTTCAGGAGGGAATCGTATATATTAGGAGTTATCTAGAGTTTATATAAATCTAGTTTTAGCATATCTTGGGCTTTATGTAATATAAATATATATTTGTATTGTGTTATCTTTCAATAAATTATACCCATTATTATATTGAAATTAATTGAACGTTTAAAATGTAAGTTTATATATATAATTCTATGAAGATTAAATAAAATCTTACTTAATCATATTAAAGATTTTAGTATATTATGAATTATTGTCATTGATCATTAGTTTTATTCCGACTTTATTCGAAGAAGTGGATGTACATTGCTTATACATGTCGTCACTAATAAGTCGATTGGTCCATAAACTAAAATAACTAAATATATATTGTCCTAAAATTTGATGTGGCAAGTAAATGACTCCTAAATATTGTGTGTCGTTTTTTTTTCAAAGTCCATGACAAATGTATGGACCACACAAACACACACACGCACGCACGCCCACACACACACAAAGACAGACAAACATACTTACACGTGTCAGTTTACCTTTTAGTGTGACCATTACCACTGAGCAATGGACCCGAGTCTTTAGCCCGACGCATTGTCAGATGGTGTTTAACATTTGTGCCGAGTACTGAATGATGAAATCAAAGCAGACGCATTTTTGTCATACATATTAAAAATTAATGTAGTATAAATAGTATATCACTATCGCTTCTAAATGTTCTATCTTCCCCTCGGTGTGTACACCTTGCAGATAATGTTCAAGATAATTTGCAGATTTGAAATTTGCCAGTAGACAACTCTCATCTACCCGCACTTCGGAATAAAATCTTCTTTGACTACGATTGGATAGCCGCTGCCGATCTCATGACTTTAGTCGAGGGAAGTGGTCCTACAAATTTTGGTCGAGGGAATTAAGCCGGGACGACAAGGAAAGTGTGCCAGAGTGCGTGAGCCAAAATCACAGAGAATTATGACTTGAACGTCAGGTCATTTTCCTGGCACCAACAAACCTTTACAGAGCCACTTCCTCTTCATAATATCTCAGTTAACCGTATATTTAGGTTCTCATTGGCCACCGTGTAATGGCTTACTTTTGCCTCAAAATTCACATCATTGGGTAAATGTAGGAATGGCATGGACGTAAATTATCACCAATTTGTGCTTCACATCTAAAATAAGGGCATGACATGTGACACTTCCGTGGTCAGTATCGACAGCGACAGCTGCTTTTTGTGCAGTAACTGGCGAATGATCCCTTACTACAAATATGGGACACAGTCAGTTATCGCTATCAAAGTTTTTGACCCACTGATAGAGACACGGTTATTTGAATTTATCTCATTAGAAAGTTTCTGGTGGTAGTGTAAAGAGAAAGAGAGAGAGAGAGAGAGAGAGAGAGAGAGAGACTCTCTGGTACAATGCGATAATTTACTGAGGACAAAAAGTTTTCTCTCCTTTGTTCCAAGGACACGTTGTCCTGACAAAAAAGAAATTAACTCTCCTCTCATTGTAAGGACACGTGTGCTCACTTTGGTGTCTCTCACTTAATATAATGCGATAACTTCCTTTGAGGACAGACCGATTTTCTCTCCAATGTTACAGGGACACTAAGCAGTCCTCACAAAAGAAGAACTCTCACGTGTCAATGAAAACGCCAAAAACGGTTCGTGATGGTCAAGGGGAGGTGATGAGGTTTGAAAATCAGCATGAGAGTTGTGCGTAATGCCTTTGGAAATGAGTGTCCTCAAATGGCGGGTCTGTGTGTATAGTCCTCACTCGACGCCTGAAGTTAGCTAGAGGGAGAGAGAGAGAGAGAGAGAGAGAGAGAGAGAGAGAGAGAGAGAGAGAGAGAGAGAGAGGTAAATGAGGACAATTTGTCTTGACTCTTGATATATAAATGCGAGCGTCGTGCAGATAAAAGAAAGAAGGGATGCTGAGATCAATAATAAGTATGTGTATTTAAATCATTTTTAATTACAAATGAATTCCGATTTCTTTGAAGTACAAGAGAAATTAGCCAAATGTCAAAAATGTACAAATTAAACGTAGTTTAAAACATAATATAATGTGTCAGTGTGACCTGGGCTATTGAAGTTATTATTGAAACAATTAAGGATATAAATTACCTTTTTATATACACTTAACAGTGAGCTCTGGGTAATTTATATTTTGTAGAACAATCTATTTAAGAATAATTTTTAAGTATATATATTGTAAAAACCCCTTTTGTACTACGTTAGTTGTTAGTCCGTCAAAAAATATACAATAGAGATCTCTGATCCCCTTTCAAAATTGCATATCATATTTCGTTCCTCCAATTTTTTTCTCGTTCAGAGCACGCGCATTTGTTTGCTTGGGGACCATATGCCGCTTTTCAAGGAATGTCTCTTACGTGTCACACTGAAGGTAGCATAATAACCGCCGTATGAAGACATACGGGGGTTTCAAAATTCATATTTCTACCATTTTATGTTAAATGTTGAATACTATTTAAACCGGTGCTAGGGGCATGAACGATTACTTGCATTCTCCATTTCCGTTCATAAACAGGCTCAATCAAATTGAGTCTGCAATATTTTTAATTTTGTATATTTGTGCGTCCTTTAGGGATTATTTATTTCTTTATTACAATGTGACACTTAGGTGCCATTCCATGAAAGGCCGCGTATGGTCTCCAAGTAAAAGAATGCATGTGCCCTAAATGAGAAAACAATGTTATAATTAGTTAAAAATAAAAAAAACATTATGTTTCACTGAATTAAATGAACAATCAATAATAAAAATGTAAAAAAAAATATCATTAGCAATTATTTTAGTATTAGCTTCATAATATACCTTATGAAGTTATTTAAACATAATCAGGTGGTTTCAAAATTCTTATTTCTACCATTTTATGTTAAATGTTGAATACTGCTTAAGCCGGTGCTAGGGGCATAAACGTTTACTTGCACTCTCCATTTCCGTTCATAAACAGGCTCAATCAATTGAGTCTGCAACTTATTTAATTTTGTATATTTGCGCGTCCTTGAGGGATTATTCATTTCTTTATTACAATGTGACACTTAGTGCCATTCCGTGAAAAGCGCCATATGGTCTCCAAGTAATCGAATGCGTGTGCCGTAAACGAGAAATCAATGTTATAATTAGTTAAAGAAAACTTAATGTTTGACTGAATGAAATAATAATCAAAAAATAAAAATAAGAATGTAAAAATTATACACTGATACCAATTATCTTAGCTTTAGCTTTATAATATACTTTATAATCAGGTGCACAGTGTAATTCTATCTTATTTAATATATTTTATATATTCCTAAAGCTAGCATATAAAGATTTTATTTTAAAGTTAAGATATTCATCTAAAAGGTTAATTTACCGACATGTTTGAAGTCATGCTCTTTTTCATTTAAAGTATAAATTGACCCGGATGTTGGAAAATTATGGTATCGTGTGCACACAATCTTTTGTTAAAATCTTCAGGAGTCACCACCGTTCACAACAGAATGATCAATACATTACACTATTTATCGCTAAATTTAACAAGTTGCAACATCAGATATTTGTTTATACCTCGGAATAAAATGAGAACAAAAACAGTTACGGAGTATCTTTATATATTTGCCGTTATGTTTTTTACATTGTTTTGATAAACAGTCCAAAACAATATTCCTTTGGAAGTCATGATTATTTCAGAAAAAAGTATAAGCGAAGGTGTATCAAGTTTGTCTACCGTTCCAAATTGATCTTTTCATTCTTATGCAGACAATTGACAGTTCATAAATTAACTTTTTATTTAATATCATGATGTAGAATATGAAGATCCGTGCCCTCTTCTGTTTTTTTTTAACAAAAGTTGTCCGTGTTTTATACATGCCCCTGATCAAAACCGAAAGTAGGTTGTTAAGGAAGTATTGATTCAAATGATTGTATACAAATGAAAAACGGTACTCTGTTATTGTATGTCAAATTCATAAGATAAATCGTATTTTTTGTTTAAAGATACACTGGTTGACAGAGATTGCTGTGTGATACCGTTAATACAATGGATGGTTCTGACGAAGTCTGTGAAATCTTTTGTGAGCCTTGTGAAAAAGCTAAACAAAAAACAATAGCAGAAGGGTTTTGTGTTGACTGTTCTGAATACTTATGCGGACAGTGTTTTAATCATCACAAGCGTTTTAAACAATTTGAGCACCATGTTCTACAAGATAAAAACAGCATGCCTTTGGATCCAAAACATACTGTATCGAAATATGTCTGTACATCAAAGTGTCAAGTTCACGCGGATGAAGTTATAAAATATATTTGTAAGACCTGTGATAAGATCGGATGTAACGTTTGCATGACGATAGACCATCGATCATGTGATGGTGTCAGGTATATCCCGGACGAAGTGAAGAAATCTGTTACATCTGTAGAAATACAAGAATTTGCTAAAATGATAGATGATATGCATGTAGTGCAACAAGAATTGTATAGCAAGATTGGTCAAAATTTTCAAGTATCCGATCAAATGATCAAAACAGCTTGTATGGACCTTGAGCGACAAAAAGATCAGATTGTCAGCTTCTTTGAAAGTCTTTATGATACAATGAAAACCGAAGTTGTTAAAAACAGGACTTAGATGGTAAAGTATTTAAAACTTTGTTGAAAGAAGTCAGGAGTATGCAAACAGAGCTGAAAAATCGGAAAGCGAAACTAAAAACTTTAGAACAAGGTCAACAAATCTGTGAAGGTTTTATTTTCATGAAATACACGCAAGCAGTTATGGAAAAGATGTCAAATGACATGAAGGAACTATCAGAAAATGGAAAGGAAAAACCAGCTAGATACGAGCCATCTTTAGATGTCGAAGAACTGAAAGAAGATGTCAAATGTTTAGGGCGTTTGTTAACTGGAAAGCCAGACCAGATAACACAAAGTAAGATAAATAAGTAACGACAAATAAGGGCGTCATTTTAGACATAAAAAATTGTATTTTGCCACTGTTCATTCAGTCGATTACTTTAGTTGAAATGAAAAGACACTGTCATGTTTGAAAACTATTTATTCCAATGCAATTACATAATTATCGTTCATGCATTATGGAAAAAATAATAAAAATGTAAGGGCTTACCTATAATGTAGAATAGATAAATACAGAATCCCTAAAGAAAGCCCAACACGGCAAAATTAAAAATGTTGCAGACTCGGTTTATCTATAACACTTCTTTTAGTGCTTTGATTATCAAAGACACGTATAAAAATGTCATTAATGAATTCGATAATTATGTCATTAATTTTTGTTCCAGTCGAGTCGGTAAAGAAAAAGATGGAGAAAGAGCTCCATATGATACGCCGTGAAAAAGAGGATCTGAAGGACGTTCTAGATAGGACGAATGCAATAGCTGAAGGCCTTAAGAAAACTGTTACTGAGTTACAGTCACGTGTACAAAAGGTTAGTTTTATCTCTATATTGTTGATGAAGTTAACTAACGGATATTTATTTGAATACACTAATCAATCCGTTTTCTGGTTACATGGTTGATCGAGCCTGTAAGTGTTTGTACTTTATTTGAGTCTGTGTTGTGAAGGATAATTAGTAGATAATGCCAATAGGGAGTTGGCAAAGTGTTAACATGAATTCTTAAAAAAAGACACACACATGTACACAGGTATATAATACAGACAGGAGTTTGAACATGCGAAGTTTTATATATTATATATTATAAAATATTTTAAGCTATTTCATTTTCGCTGAAATAAAATCATACCGATGTGTCTGTTTTTGTTTCTTTTCGATGGGTGGTCAATATCTTTAAGGCCAATGTTAAAGGTGTGATTTATCTTTATTTGCTGTCCCACAAAGTTATGTATAATCCACGTAAAACACAAATTTAACGTCCAAGCCTAAAGTAACTTTGAACAAGTATATGTCTGTCAATTTGCATTTCATGAAAATTAGATAATTTAATTTGAAAAAGCATCAATACAGACCTGAAGTGTGCGTATGCCGCCGAAACAAAAAATAGTCATTTTACAAACCTAAAAAAATATCTAGAATGTTGTTTCATAAGTTATGCCTTATTAGTTGGGCAAGTATAAATACAAGTCATTTGCTTGCTTCATTTGTTATCAACAATTTTATCTAAAGAAACGTTATATATCTTTTAAGGAAGAACAAAACAACAAACATCTGAAAACTGAGAAAGAAAATCAAAACCTGGACTATGAAAGCAGGTAGTACTTAATTTTTACCTGACATATTCATATGACTATTTACGTTGTTTGACCTATGGTGGCCCTACATAAATCAATTGGTGAAAATTTGCTCATGTAGCCTTTACTTTCCGACTGATGTCTTTCATAGTTTGTAGGTAGATACTTTAGGATGTCTATAACTTCGGTTTTGTTTGTCTAGGTCACCGGTGTTTACACTCTTGCTCTGATTGCCTGTATATATTGACTGCTCTGCATTGAATAATACATTCACAAATGTGCAGTTTTTGGTAGTATGCATGGTCTTTAGCGATATTCCTGTAGTAACGAATATAATGTAAACTATAATATAATAGGTTCATCGTAAGAGTAAAAGAGTATGTTGGACACATTTTTGATTTATAAAACCTGTCACAAAAACGCCGCCCAGGGCACAATTTGTTTTCTTACAAAAGAAATAATTCGGACAGTTAGTATTCTTTCATATTTTAACTGATAAATATTGATTGCTCTAATTCATTTGTTTCATTTATTTCAGACTACGTAAAAGTCAAGACGAGTAAGTCTATACTATTTATAACGAAATATGAAAACTGTTGATAGTATAGATTATTATTTTTTATATTTCCTTATAAGAATGTATATTTAAAGTTAATTCTAAGGGCGTCATTGAATTCCAATACCTTCTTTATTATATAAAAAGATGACTCGAATTGATTCGAAACAGAATATTTCTATTTTGAGGAATTAAATTACAAAAACTATTGGAATCAGATGGCAATAATAAGTCCAACGTTTTTATATATGATATTATGTTGTTGCTTAAATATAGTAATTAAAGCTGTATTAAATGTCATAAAACAGAAATGACGACATTTCATTAATAAATTAGGTTTCATGTCCAGACAACCAAAATGAGATTTTTAAGCATTTCTACAACCTCATTGTGGCGAAATCGGAAGTACAATTTCTGTTTGCCCTTCGGTTCATCAATATTAAATCAACAAACATATCCGTATTGTAGGGGATGTTTTCATACAAATTTAATCTATTTAATGAGATGATTGCTTTTTTCAAAACGCCATGCCTAATGCACCGTGAAGCTTAAACGATTAAATTGGGTTTGCAGAAGAAAATTTCATACTTTCTGTGTCCCGGATAGCAACTATAACACTTTGACGTAGCGCAGCGCATACACGAGCTGATTTTAGTCTTCGTTTACATGATAAATTTGTACAATTCCGTTTAAAGTTGTAATTTATGAAGAATATTTGACGATATTACCGTTTAAAAGGTTTAAGAAACTGCAGAATGTTTATAATGCAAAATATTCTTGTGCCTCCACTTGGGGGGGGGGATTTAGATTTACCCTTGTCCGTTCGTCCGTCCATCCATCCGACGGTCCGTTTAATCTCATTTGTGTCGCACGTAACTCAAAAAGCATTTGACCTAGTCATGAAACCTAACAGGAATGTTGATCAGCATGTGCAGTTGTGCACCTGGGTATTTTCGTGGTGATTTATTCAGTATTTTTAGAGTTATTGCCATTAACTTAGTAAAAAGTTGCAATTTTCAACTTGTGTCGTAACTCACTTGGGGGGGGGAGATTTAGATTTACCCTTGTCCGTTCGTCCGTCCATCCATCCGACGGTTCGTTAAATCTCTTTTGTGTCGCACGTAACTCAAAAAGCATTTGACCTAGAGCCATGAACTTTACAGGAATGTGATCAATGTGTATTGTGTACCGGGTATTT